>NW_021227976.1:0-1115 GCF_002162155.2 Triticum dicoccoides | reverse complement strand
ACTGTTTCTTCGGTCCCTGCCATATTCAAAGCTAATCAAACGGTCGCCCAGGCTCTTCAGGGTGCTGCTAGTGTACAATTTAGCGGGTAATTTTAACATGCACCCTCTTACCATCTCTTTTTACATGAAAAGTAAGAAGGTAAGATTTAATCAGACCACTACCTGATCATACAATGGTTCGGATGTATTATACACTCTTTTGATGTGAAAAGAAGAGGCAAGAGGAACCATATTAAAATTTGCCACAACTTAACCGAATATGTTGCCCACCATGCATGGCTTGAAGAGACAGGCCCCCGTCGAAAGGTAGTTACGCAAAGCCACTACCTATGAGATTGAAGTAACTAATTGGTACTCTCTCCGTCCCATAATATAAGAACGTTTTTGACACTAGTGTAGCGTAAAAACGTTCTTATATTTTGGGACAGAGGGAGTACCATATTTAGGACAGTTCACACCTAACCATCATTTTTAAGGCTAATGAGTAACACACACCACTAATCGTCAGATGAGGTCGGCAAAACAGTATCACCAGACCGTGACTGCCTTTCCTCATTGATTAAACTGTCCTGCCATATTTTGCCGATTCCTACTGCAAAAGCATGTGGTTCTAACCATGCATTAACCTAATTAAGTAAGTTCTCTGCCGCAGATCTTGGAGCCATCTGGGGACTCCTTGAATGCTCAACATATCTAGGTTAGTAGACAAACCACGCATCTTGTCAGCCACATGTAGTAGTAGATCGAGTGATAGTACATGGAGTGATCGATCACATAGAAATCCGCAACATATATCAGTTTCTTATATCCATCACCTGCCGTGCCGTACAGGATGCATGATTTGTAGCCCGCAGGGTGCATGATTTGTAGCGTTTGCGTACAGTCCTTCACTATAGGTGATGAATAGAAGATTTCATACTTCTTTTAGGTTTGGGACCCTAAACAAAACTAGATTTTCCATAATTCATGGCCCTAGAATTTTTCCCATCACCCATCTTACTAATTTTTTTCTCCAAATTAAATTATACGCAAATGAACTGGTCAGTGACCAAAAGTGGGAGAGATGGCAAAGACAAATGGATTAATGCAAATCACATTGTAGTATCGTGCACAGA
>NW_021227975.1:0-401 GCF_002162155.2 Triticum dicoccoides | reverse complement strand
GACTGGGTGGGCGGTTGGGATGGGAGTGGGGAACCATGGATTAGGGACTTTCTTGTCCAAAATGTGGGGTAAGTTACGAAAGTACCCCCACCAATTTGGGGCAGTTCTTTCGGTTCAAGGGTACCACGGGCATTTCCCGTGTCGGGATTTCACAGGAGATGGGAGTTTTCGCGCGCGTTGTAATTTTGGAATAGCAAGGCGCGGGTTGATATGGAAGGAGTTGTCAGAGCACAACGAGACAAAGATATATCTTATATTTTGGGGTAACAAGGCGCAGGTTGAAGAGGCGGGAGTTTCACAGCACGATCAACAGAGATGCTAGCTTGAAATTTCGGCATAACAAGGCGCAGCTTGAAATTTTGGGAGAACAAGCTTAACGTGTACCAAAAAAAATACAATTC
>NW_021227974.1:0-2767 GCF_002162155.2 Triticum dicoccoides | reverse complement strand
ACGTCCACAAGGCACGCCCGCTTAGATATAAACGAGGTAGACTAAGTCACTCAAGTAGTACCAAGTCTTAGTATGTCCATGCCCTATAATTGTGTGATCTTGTATCGCCATAATTAAATACTGTGTGCTTATGCGCCCCTATTCTAAATAATAACCATGCATAAGTATGTTGGCGTACGGTTGCATTTTAATTCCGGGCGTAGGTACCAAAAACCACCCCGACGACACCCACAGTAATGCGTCACTTTTGTGGGATATGTGTATCTGTGGCATTGACCCCGACCCCATAGAGCAGAACCGACAAACTACACTAGTAGAAAAGGGGTCAAACGTGAAGCACATTAGTGCCGGTTTGAATTTGAGCCGGCACTAATTGTACCATTAGTGCCGGTTCAAACGGCTATGCATTAATGCCGGTTCGTGTTGAACCTTTAGTACCGGTTCGTGCCACGAACCGGTACTATAGGGGTGATGGCAGGCTGGCGTTAGGCCGGGGCCCCACGATCACCTTTAGTACCGGTTCGTGTCACAAACCGGTACTAAAGGTTAGCCTTTAGTACCGGTTTGTGCCACGAACCGGTACTAAAGGGGTCTGACCTATAGTACCGGTTTGTGACACAAACCGGCACTATAGGGCAATTTTCAAACTCTAACCCCCCCCCCCAAGTGTGTCGCCATTTCAGTTCTAAAAAAATCAAAAGAAAATGATAAAAACTTCAAAAAATAAAATCCTTTGAGAGGTAGTTATATTACTACATCTACTAGTTCGGAAAATTTGAAAACTTAAATTTGGACATGTTTTGCAAAAAGTGTAGGGAAAATGTAAAACGACTATAACTTTTGCATACGATGTCGGAAAAAACCTATAATATATCAAAAAATTCAGCACGAAAATCCGCATCCGATGGAGACCGCCTACGGCCTGTTTGGAATTTTTTAGAATCCTCAAATTCCAAAAGGAAAAAAGATATGGTCAAATTTCAGTTTTTTTTAAAAAAATTGGTTAAATCTGGTCAAACTACTTATTCAACAAGTATTAATGTTACTACATAATTATTCAAGAATATTAGTGTTACTAAATATCAGAGCCAGGCTGACCATTGGCTAATCCTATCTTGGCCAGGTCAATAAACCTAGGTTAATCAACCCACCAGACCTTAACCTAACCCCGGCCAAGCTTCTCGTGTAAGATAGCCACACAGTGACCCCGAAACCTTTTGGTAGTCGGTGCCCAACCTATCAGCCTAACCTGTCGATCACGCGCCAGTGACCGACACCTAAATTGTCTCTTTCGCAAGCGTGGGAAGGAAGACTCCGTTCCCTTGTTCTATAAAAAGGGCACGCTAGCCCCAACCCAGCACAGCACAGCCTCTACGCCACAACCAAGGCAAGATGCCTGGCCCCATTTTGCACAATGAGACCACAACAACCAACCTTAGAGGTTTTCTGACCATGCTAGCTAACCTCACCCGCCGTGCCTTTGCATTAGAAGAGCCCCCCAGAATATGTTGTGTACCAAGGGCCCATGAGCGGTGAGAGCCGTCAATTCTGGGCCACTGTGCACGTCTATGGTAGGGGTCTATCGCCAGAACGCCCCCACAGGTTCACCGGAAGGACAACTTCCTTAGAGCCACAAGCCATCCAACTAGCTGCTCAAGAGGCTATAGTTCAACTCTGGCACTTGTCGCCCATAGTTAACTGTCGCTCGTTCTACTACTACCCCAGCCATGACGGGTATGGTAGGCCACCCCAGGTTGCCAACGGAGATCACGAGACGGATCCTGCATTGTTGCATCTGGTGCGCTATGTAAGTGCACTAGAGGAACTGTTCGATCAAATCACCTTTGATCTGATCGCAGCCCGTGGAGAACTGGTTCGCCGAGCCCCGGCAGGAGGAGACGATGAGCCCGACGCCGACAACCCAGTCGTGCTGTTCGGACAACCGATCGAGTCCTTGAGGTCTGCCCCAGCCATCGACCAAAATACTTTGGTGTCCCCAGAAGTGCTTCGTCGCCTTTTAGGAACACGCCCCAACGGGATTATAGCCAACAACCCCCGCGATAGTCATCATCGCTACCCCGACCCTGCAGCCCCTCAACTCCATCCAGCTAACCCCGATGGTGAAGCCCATGGAGAAGCCTCGACGTCCACAAGGCACGCCTGCTTAGATATAAACGAGGTAGACTAAGTCACTCAAGTGGTACCAAGTCTTAGTATGTCCATGCCCTATAATTGTGTGATCTTGTATCGCCATAATTAAATACTGTGTGCTTATGCGCCCCTATTCTAAATAATAACCATGCATAAGTATGTTGGCATATGGTTGCATTTTAATTCCGGGCGTAGGTACCAAAAACCACCCCGACGACACCCACAGTAATGCGTCACTTTTGTGGGATATGTGTATCTGTGGCATTGACCCCGACCCCATAGAGCAGAACCGACAAACTACACTAGTAGAAAAGGGGTCAAACGTGAAGCACATTAGTACCGGTTTGAATTTGAGCCGACACTAATTGTACCATTAGTGCCGGTTCAAACGGCTATGCATTAATGCCGGTTCATGTTGAACCTTTAGTACCGGTTCGTGCCACGAACCGGTACTAAAGGGGTGATGGCAGGCTGGCGTTAGGCCGGGGCCCCACGATCACCTTTAGTACCGGTTCGTGTCACAAACCGGTACTAATGGTTAGCCTTTAGTACCGGTTTGTGCCACGAACCGGTACTAAAGGGGTCTGACCTATAGTACCGGTTTGTGACACAAACC
>NW_021227973.1:0-1059 GCF_002162155.2 Triticum dicoccoides | reverse complement strand
TTACACGGCTGCCCCGTTGAGATCAGCTATGAGGCACCTAAGCCTGGGCATTGCCTCGGCCGCATAATATGGTCTGTACTCTATAGTAGCTGCTGAGCGCGTACCTCCGCCATGCCTCAGGCGGAAGAGCCAAGACCACGTACATGTGGGGGACAACCTATCCGTGACACCAGGGTCTTTTTTCATGACGATCTGGCCATGGAGCTTTGAATGGCTGATTTTTTTGCAGTGCAGTGCAGCGTCAAGGATCTCAGCGCACTGCAGGAGAATTTAATGAAGATGGGCAATGGAGCAGATGTAGGGGATGTTGGTTGGTACTGTCTACCCGATCGTAAGGTGCTAGCGCTTCCGAAAGACTATGTCTCGGTCATCCGTTTCTCAAACATCATGTAGTGCGAGAATCCCAACGGAGGAGATCGAGTCTTGTGGGGAAAATGCGCAAACCTCTGCAGAGTGTATAAACTAATCATGGTTAGCCGTGTCCCCCACTACTAGATTTTGCAAATAGCCCTAGGGCCTGATACCCTAAGCAAATGGGAAAAAACGCTAGGGAAAGGGGTTTCCCTAGTGTATCCCCTAGGGAAATCGCCCTAGGGAGCCATTGGTGGGGGAATCTCGGTTTCCCTAGCAGCAACACCATTCACATCATTACCGTTTGCATCAAAGAAGCCGCCAAACATTCCATCTTCCGCTCCTCGCAATGTATTATCCATATTTTCAACATCATTTGTTGATTTGCCGGTGGAGGGCTGCACAAATGTCATTATTAGTACTCTATGAAATTTTCAATTGTATTTCCCTAACCAACTAAAAATTAAAATATAAATACCAATTCAGCCCCTGTTTGGCAAAAAAATTGAACCAAAATAATAAATGCCCAGAAAATTAAAGTTTTGACAGAAGGGCAACCATATGATGCCTAGTATTCTAGGAAATTTTCAATCATATTTGCCAAAACAATTAAAAATTAAAATTAAAATACCAATTCAGACACCATTTGGCCAAAAAAGTGAACCAAAAAACAAAGTGCAACCATATGTCGACTAAGATAAGAAAAAA
>NW_021227972.1:0-3103 GCF_002162155.2 Triticum dicoccoides | reverse complement strand
TATTGTCACAAAAGATTTTCATTGGACCCGATGCACTAGGTATGACACCTAGATCGGATATGAACTCCTTCATCCAGACTCCTTCATTCGCTGCTTCCGAAGCAGCAATGAACTCCGCTTCACATAGAGATCCCGCCATGACGCTCTGTTTAGAACTGCTCCAACTGACAGCTCCACCGTTTAATATAAACATGTATCCGGTTTGCGATTTAGAATCGTCCGGATCAGTGTCAAAGCTTGCATCAACGTAACCATTTACGATGATCTCTTTGTCACCTCCATAAACGAGAAACATATCCTTGGTCCTTTTCAGGTACTTCAGGATGTTCTTGACCGTTGTCCAGTGATCCACTCCTGAATTACTTTGGTACCTCCCTGCTAAGCTAATAGCAAGGCACACATCAGGTCTGGTACACAACATCGCATACATGATAGAGCCTATGGCTGAAACATACGGAACATTTTTCATTTTCTCTCTATCTTCTGCAGTGGTCGGACATTGAGTCTTACTCAACTTCAAACCTTGTAACACAGGCAAGAACCCTTTCTTAGCTTGATCCATTTTGAACTTCTTCAAAACTTTATCAAGGTATGTGCTTTGTGAAAGTCCAATTAAGCGTCTTGATCTATCTCTATAGATCTTGATGCCCAATATATAAGCAGCTTCACCGAGGTCTTTCATTGAAAAACTCTTATTCAAGTATCCTTTTATGCTATCCAAAAATTCTATATCATTTCCAATCAGCAATATGTCATCCACATATAATATTAGAAATGCTACAGAGCTCCCACTCACTTTCTTGTAAATACAGACTTCTCCAAAAGTTTTTATAAAACCATATGCTTTGATCACACTATCGAAACATTTATTCCAACTCCGAGAGGCTTGCACCAGTCCATAAATGGATCGCTGGAGCTTGCACACTTTGTTAGCTCCCTTTGGATCAATAAAACCTTCAGGTTGCACCATATACAACTCTTCTTCCAGAAATCCATTCAGGAATGCAGTCTTTTGATACGTCTCCAACGTATCTATAATTTTTGATTGCTCCATGCTATATTATCTACTATTTTGGAAATTATTGGGCTTTATTATCCACTTTTATATTATTTTTGGGACTAACCTATTAACCGGAGGCCCAGCCCAGAATTGCTGTTTTTTGCCTATTTTAGGGTTTCGAATAAAAGGAATATCAAACGGAGTCCAAACGGAATGAAACCTTCGAGAACGTGATTTTATCATCGAATACAACTCAGGAAACTTGGACCCTACGTCAAGCCACGTAACAAGAGGCCACGAGGTAGGGGGCGCGCCTACCCCCCAGGCGCGCCCTCCACCCTCATGGGCTCCCTGTTGCTCCACCAACGTATTTCTTCCTCCTATATATACCCACGTACCCCCAAACGATCAGATACAGAGCCAAAACCCTAATTCCACCGCCGCAACTTTCTGTATCCACGAGATCCCATTTTGGGGCTTGTTCCGGAGCTCCTCCGGAGGGGGCATCGATCACGGAGGGCTTCTACATCAACACCATAGCCTCTCCAATAAAGTGTGAGTAGTTTACTTCAGAACTACGGGTCCATAGTTAGTAGCTAGATGGCTTCTTCTCTCTTTTTGGATCTCAATACAATGTTCTCCCCCTCTAGATGTAATCTTATTTTTGCGGTGTGTTTGTTGAGACCGATGAATTGTGAGTTTATGATCAAGTCTATCTATGAGCTTTGATTTTTTTTAAATGGTTGCATGCATCACTTTGATGCAGAGGCCGAAGGCTATCCTTCTTTTCAAAAAAGAAAAAGAGAAAAACACTAGTTGCTTAATTAATTAATTTCCGCTATTATATGGCTGGCTCTATTTTACCGTTCCATATGGATATTTATTTATACAAAACAAAAAAGATGGTGTTTGAGGATAGTTGTGAGTAGGAGATGAAACATATCATTTCCGAGATTTGCTTCTTGGACGAACGACACCAAGAAGGTTTGGTTGGAATTTGAAGAGGACACCAATGTCGACCTCATGTAAATTAAATAGGAGTAGATGCACGTATATAAACTGTAAGTAACATACATACATACATACATACATACATACATAATATTTTGAGTTTGGGATGAATGAGATGGAAAAAAGTCGAATGTCATCGTATGATTGGAAAGAAAGGGGATTCCCAAAGAAGAAAGAAAATACAGTACATAGATATATAGACTTGAAAAGGAAAACATGCATGCACGCAGAATTAACCACGTTCGTTCGGATCGATCACAGCAGCAGGCCGGCCGGCCGAATATAATTAAGATGGATGCATGTTGACAGCCTATTCCGCCCGATCGAGCTTGCCTATCAACTCGCCCCCGTCCAGGATGCTGCCAAACATGGCGGCCTCAAACAGATAGTTCACCTGCCAGGCATGGTGGCTTGCATGGGCGACGAGCCAAACCATTTCGTCGATGAGGCCCTTGGAGAAGAGCTGGACCATTTGCAGGCGCGAGGATTCAATGAGGTGTTTCTCATGCTGCTCGTCCACCTTGCCCGTCCGGACATACTCCAGCGGACCGGTGACAATGGACGACCAAAGGGCGGCCAGCAGGTGGTCTTGGTCTCCTTTTACTTTGAGGAAGCGCCGACGTGGTCGCAGGTTTCTTCCCCATTGCAGGCATACTCAGGGTCAAGGGGCCTGCTGAAGCCGGTGGTATGAAAGTCGGTGTCGAAGACCTCGTCGAAGTCGGCCTCGCGCTGGGGCTGCGCCGGGGACTTGTGGGCCTTGGGCCATCCTAGGAGGGTGCGGCGGAGGAACATGTGCCGGTCGTTGTGCAGATGCCAGGTGTACAAGGTGATGCACATCCGGGCCACAGGCTCGTGCCACCTCTGAGTGTACATCCGAGCTCCAGTGGCAGCGTAGGCGTCGTAGATGGCCCGCAGCGCCGTCTCGCTCACCACGCCTGAGGCGGCGATGTCGGCCATGTTGAGGAACGAGTTCATGACCTCAGAGTTTACCAGGTCGCTGCCCACATCGATGACATCGGTGCCGGGCGAGCTGAAGACGAGGTCGCTCGTGACGGCGCCAACATCGAAGCCCCGGGCTATGGCCTCAGCCCC
>NW_021227971.1:0-2039 GCF_002162155.2 Triticum dicoccoides | reverse complement strand
TGCATGTTGTCATAGTCGTCTTGCTTTTTCCCTTCCGTTTCTGGCCAGTTAAGCATTAGTGGGTATTCACGAGACAAAGGATCAAATGTACACACCAATTGGCTCAACTTTTTCCCAGTATATATACTGCATGATAGTAAACACAACTAGTCAGACACATAGATCACATAAAAATCATATGTGCATACAACTATTACGAAATGACTTGTACCTGAAGAAGAGCCAAGTTCCCGATAGGCCACTTGAATTTTTCAAGATCTTCGACCGATTTTTTAATAGCATCCATGCACACCCCCAACGTGAAATTGTTCCAATTGTATGATTTGATAGCGTTCACGTCCTCCACCATTTGGTAATAATGACAAGGAACAAACTTGGTGGATTGTGGCGCTAAGACTGTACCCATAAGAACCAGTACGACCCTTCTCACAAAATCATCATCATATGACTGAGTATCAACAATATTTTTTATCAACTCATCGATGAGGATTAGGCCTGTTCTTTTGTCTAGAAACCGATTCGGAACAATTTTTTTGGCGTCTAGTTGTACTGTTGCTATCATGCTATTGACATCATCACCCTTGTTACGTAGCCCGAATATGTCACAAACATCTTCATTAAGCACACTGATGCTGTCAGTATTTGGCCGAATAATAAATCGCTTTCTACTACTATCATACATTGTAATCATAAATTCCAATAAATTTTTCCTCATTTTCACTGAAGGAATTCTCAACATACTATCCAAATTTGTGCCACGTAGCATCATGCGCTGTTTGGGTGTGAATTTTCCCACCAATTCGCACCACTTCTCAACCGAGCAGTACACATCTCCCAATTCTTGCATTCTAAATAAGATGACAGTTATCTAACTAGTTACGAGATTCAAAAAGCATTACATATGGTTTAATACCATACCTTCCGGTGTCTAGACGTGCACCGGCAGCCCCCGTTGCCTAACCCCACCTGGTGTGGGTTAGTCGTGGCAGCCGCGCGCCCTCTGCCCACACCAGCGCGCTGGCCGACGGCCCGTCCTAGGGTTTAGGGTGCCAGCGACTTTGCCGAGACGGCACGGCCGGGCCTGAGATCCAAGTCGCGCACAGATGCCGGATTGTATGGCCGCCATCAGGCCGGCAGGGAAGGGAGTTGGGACGGCCACGACGGTGCGACCGTCGGATCGGGGAGGGGTGAGGACGTGCGTGGAGGCGGCGGGGTTAGGCGGTCCTGGGGCGAGGTAATGGCGGCGTGGTTTCCATGCCATGCACGCACGTACGGTGTCATAGACGTGGTCATGCCATAGTGGGCCACTTGGCCTGTCCCGTAAAACTACCACCGGCTGGCCCACGATGCATTTATTAAAAACATGCATTGTACTTTAACATTTCAGTTTAATACCACATCGCTAAGCCGGCGCGCCGTTGACTCCTTTATATAATTTTCTTTTGGTCAATGCACAAACATCTCAGTTTGTGGGACTCTATTTGGAGGATATGCAGGATCGATGTGAGTCTTCACCTGCTCTGAGCTTGTGAAGGTTCACATGGATCATGCATATTCTTCAAAAAGAGAGCCATTATCTCTGATGTTTTTTTAACATCAGAAAATATTAATGCATTTTTTAATGCAATCATTCAAATTTTTTGCACACGCACACATCACTAGGGCCATCATGCGTTCTCTTTTCGGACACAGCCGGTGGACCCCAAACTTTTTGCACACGCACTCATCGACAGGTCCATCATGCATGCAAGTTTTCATAATTTTCCGGCACCGTATGAATTTCCTATGGTTTTCTTCGTGAAACGCACCGAAAACACTGACTGGGCATGAAGCAACGTGCGTTTGGTGTCCGACGTCGTTCAAATCTTGCTTGGGGCCCTAAGATGGGCATGCCCACTGCCTTCCAAAATTGGGTGACATTTCGTGCATGCCACCTCGTACCACCAATGCAACCAGCACTGATCGGATATGAACGATGTCAGCCCCATACTACGTTCTCTTTTCGGACACAGCCGGTGGACCCCAAACTTTTTGCACAC
>NW_021227970.1:0-1453 GCF_002162155.2 Triticum dicoccoides | reverse complement strand
ATGGTAGTTGAAGCCATGAATGCACGCTTTGCTGATCATGAAAAGAAGGTAGGCAGGAAATTAATGGAAATTGAGCATAGATTTGATGTCAAATACCAGACACTAGGTGAAGACTTGATCGACATGAAGACTAACACTGGCACTAATCCTAGTTTGTCGAAGGCCGAGGACGAAATTAAAGACTTAAGGAGGGAACTCCATGTATGTCATACTGTGCATTTTGTATTTTGTATGAATATGTTCCTTCATGTTCATTATTGTTTGCATTGTTACAGGAATTAAAATACTAATTTACAAGCAACCGACAATCAGTGTCACAGAAAGGAGGCGTGCAGGTGATCAATATGGCCCAACACGTTAATATCTAAAAGTAACAAACTAATGATGAACTACCTTTGTTCATTGTAGGATCAAGTCAATGTGTGCAATTCATCCCTGACAGGAACTCCTAGGGCTAGCCAATTCACGGCAGGGACTTCGACTACACCAAGTGCAAGACATGTGACGGAAAACAATGAGGAACCACAATTAACTCCGATGAAGCCTGTCTTTGGTAATGATTACAAGTTCACGGATGAGGACATAGAGACAGGCGTTTACATCCGCGGAACATACGACTCTGTTGAAATAGCTAGAATCGGAGACATTACCCTCACAACAGAAAATCTGAAGCGAAATTTGGACGACAAATACATTTATGGTGATGTAAGCCAATTATACTCTATTCTACATCATTACTGCAGCAACTGCTTATTATTGTATGATTGAAAATTTGGCAGGTTATTATGGCATATGCTCGCATTACTCAAATTGAGAATGATACTACCTCAATCATATCCCCTCAAGAAACCGAAAAGCAGTTACGAATGAAGGGGGTGGTTCCTGTTGGACGTGTAGCCTCATGGTTAGCTCGTGTAGCAGAAAAAATTGTAGGGCGCCGAAAGGTACACTTTTTCCATACTTTCATAGTTTACGTACACACTGTACACGACAAATTTCGGTTCTCAACCCAACCCAAATTTTACTGCAGGTGCATGTCCCACTGGATGTACACCAAAACCATTGGATGCTAATGATGTTTAATTTTGACAAAAAAGAAATTCAGACTCTGAACTCCATGAATTATCATTGCGGCAAGACCAAGGAAGATTCTCTTGTAAGTGTTCTCTTGCTGCCTCTTTTGATCCGCATGGAACATGAGCTACCAAAGTACCGTAACCCTATGTATAACTCGCCGTACCCTAGGTAGACTCGATTCAGTTCTGCATTGACGAAGCTGTCAAGAATGGGTTGATATCACCAGCTAAGAACATCAATTTTGCCGAATGGACCAAAAAAACGCTATGAGAACATACCACAACAGACCGATGGGTACGCATGGCCTCATAAATTATTATTTGCATACACGAATAAGATTACTGATCTTTAACTAAACATCGCAGGACCTCCTGTG
>NW_021227969.1:0-1649 GCF_002162155.2 Triticum dicoccoides | reverse complement strand
TTATAAAAATAAAGGGAGGGAGTACTTGTCGTTTAAACGGATATATCTCGAAGATAAGTAATATAGACGGGAGGGAGTATAAAGAACTTTTTGTGGGTCTTATAAAGATGTTTCGAGCCTTCGTTAAATTTAGTTGCCTATCGTTGTGCCAGAAAGCAGCTCACGATTTGTCCTTCGTCGAAGATGTTCCTATTAATGCGCGTCCTTTTCAGGTACGAACGTTTTTGGTGTGGTCCGGCAGCCCGCTGATGTTCGCTGCCTTGCTCACTTGTTGTTTTCTGAGAGTGTAGCACGGCGAAGAGCGGAGCGGCCGGAAGGGCAGGAAGCCCGTCACGCCCCCTCTCCGCTTCCTCTGACTCACGGAGGTTGGCCGGGAAGGTGGCCGTGATCACCGGCGCGGCGAGCGGCATCGGGAAGGTGACCGCCGCCGAGTTCGTCCGGAACGGCGCCAAGGTCGTGCTCGCCGACGTCCAGGACAGCCTGGGCCGCGCCGTGGCCGCCGAGCTCGGCGACCCGGACACGGCCTGTTACACCCGCTGCGACGTCACGGACGAGGGGCAGGTGGCGGCCGCCGTGGACCTCGCCGTGGCACGGCACGGCCGGCTCGACGTCATGTTCAACAACGCCGGGATCACGGGCGGCAACTACGCGGGCTCCCCCATCGAGTCCCTGGACATGGCCGATTTCGACCGCGTCATGGCCGTCAACCTCCGCGGCGTGGCCGCCGGCATCAAGCACGCGGCGCGCGCCATGGTCCCGCGCGGCGCGGGGTGCATCCTCTGCACGTCCAGCACGGCGGGCGCGCTGGGCGGGTCGGGCCCCCACGCGTACAGCGTCTCCAAGATGGCCGTCGTCGGCATGGTGCGGTCCGCGGCGGCGGAGCTGGCGGCGCGCGGCGTGAGGGTGAACGCCATCTCGCCGTACGCCATCGCGACGCCCATGGGGGCGCGCTCCGCGAGGGAGATGCTAGGCCTCCCGCCGGGGGGCGCCGGCGACGAGGAGTTGATCAGGCGGCTGTTCGACGAGGACATCAACGAGATGGGCGGCGGCGTGGTGCTGCGCGCGGAGGACGTTGCGAGGGCGGCGGTGTTCCTGGCGTCCGAGGATGCCAGGTACATCACCGGGCATAATCTCATGGTCGACGGCGGGTTCTCCGTCGTGAAGCCGCTCAACGTCCCGGCCTGTTGAGGACGGCGAGAATCGTGCCGGGTTACAGGAAATTAAACACAAAATAAATCAGAAGAAAAAGAAACGGAAAATAATCCTACATGACCGGATCGTATGGACGTAAACTGGAGACCCTCCCTGTGTGACAACTGGCAAACCGAATCTCAAAGCATCCCATCCGACATGTCCAGCCGCATGACATCCGAACAGTGTACTTGGGTCTCAGTTTTCAGAGCTCCGTGTACATTGGTTCATTTTTCAAGTAAAACGGAATTGAGCTGCTCTGAAAGGTTGGGATTATTTGACTGAAGATGTACCTTTCTATTTGGTGTTTGGTTGAGGAGGAACATGATAGAGTAAAATCCATTTTAAGAAAAAGTGTTTCGATCAAGATGTTTTGGTTACTTCATCATCCCAACCAAATGGCATAGTCGACCTTAGATTATTGAATTATCATGTTCTACTGAATTTGGAATATTCCT
>NW_021227968.1:0-2195 GCF_002162155.2 Triticum dicoccoides | reverse complement strand
TTTTTTTTTGCTACATCCATGTAAGGCGGAGCTGCGACCTCGTGAAGGCGGCGACGACGTTTTTGCTGCATCCATAATTTGATTTTGCTACTACCGCTGAAGTTTTTTGCTACATCCATTCAAATGGCGTTGACTGACTGGCGGCCGTCGTCGACGTAATTTGCTGCAGCGAGCATCAATGGCGAGGGGCGGCGGCGGAGCTACAACCGTCGTCGTCAAGAGCTTCAGCAGCAGGTGGAGTTGTTGCATGGGTCAAGACGACAACGAGGCCGGGAGGGTGGGGACCGGTGACAAGAACGGCCGGCGAGGGCGGGGTCCGGCGCGGCGACGAGGAAGACCGGCGAGGGTGGGGACTGACGGCGGGGACAACCACCGGAGGGGACAGGAGGCGCGGCGATGCGCTTCCCGAGCGGGGCATGCGGATCCAGCCCGACTGCCCGAGGAAGAAGAAGCTAGGGGCGATCTTTTTTTTTGAATCCAACGGCCGCGTGGCTGACATCCAACGGCCTGCGCTCGACCGCTGAAACTTTCGGCCGACGCATCGGCGCCTATAAGCGCCCATCATGGATTCAGTTCTCGGTCAGTATCAATCTGTTCTTTCCGTTGGAAGAACTCATTGTCTGGTAAAAAGAGATATGGAATATATATCTTAAATTTTCCTTGTAATATTCAGATAATGTAGCAATTGAGCAAAAGGAAGCTTACTAATACAAGTGGCATAAATAGAAATCCAATATTTTTGTTTCTTTTGAAGTCGGTTCACTTTATTCCCTTCCTGTTAGAGCTGATGCTTGAAATCTAGGGCCTAAACAATTTGTGACAGTAGACTGCTTAGAGTTGTTCTATTCGATCTTCAAGTGCAACCCTTCCTTTGTTCTATTGCATCTCCCAGCCATATTAGGATACATTTCCAATCAACAATGGACTACGGGATTTACTTCATGTCAGTTGTCACTATCTCTTAGAAATTCTTTCTGCATTCGTCATATAAGCAATTAAATTCACTATCAGCCTTGAAGTTCACTGCAAATTTGCTGCACATTTTTTATTTGATAGATACATGTGAGGTTATTATTTTCTCTTTACTTTTGTTGAATATATGAATAATTCATTTGAGAACACAGATAAAACATGACCAGAAAGGAGAAGAACTAACCTACATGGAGCTTGGTCAAGGTGGCCGCTCATGTTTGATGGAATTGTTTCCGGTGCCACAGACTTCGTCGATGCCTGGTACCTACGACACCGTTGCTGCTTTCCTCGGTCGGGCATGGTCCACCAGCCACTGCATGCAGACAATAGAATTGAGGCCAGCAATATGTAGTACTCATGCAGGATGGTTACAAGTCAACGAAGATTATTTTACTATAATTGCTCAAGTATTATGCGAAGGAAGCTAAAGACAATATTCCTCATATTGTAGGAGATGCAAGTGAAGTGGGACAATGGAAATACATTGCATCAAGTACATTTTTTGATTGTTACTGTAAAAAATTCTATACATGTGAAATTTGAAGTGCATTATGCTTACATATGCAACCAGCAAAAAATTTAAAAGGCATGTGACAACACAAAGGCATTCTACTAGTCTGAATAACTTCTGAATAAATAAAAGAAAATAATAGGACGAGGAGGGGAATTTGGTAACTGGCAGGAGGGATGATGGAGTTGAGACCGGGGCGTCGCCAGCAGTAGCTAGGTAGCCGAGGCGGCGGCGGGCCAGACCGCATCAGCACCTTCCCCGATGATCTTCTCCTGCTTGTCCTCGTCCGCCTCCGCTGCACCCGCGCAGCCGCGCGCACCGGCGTTCACTCCCGCCGGTGGCCCAGGCTCTAGGCGCGCCTCCGCCAGATCGTCTTCCGCGACGTCACCCTCACCTCGGTCGAAGCGGGCTTTGTGGCGTGTCCTCTCCTCCTCCCGCTGTTTCCCTCCTGGAAATCCGCATCCCCAAGCAGGTCTGGTATTATGAGCACGAGGCCTACAACTATGACGCCCACGTCAACTTTGCGCACGAGATAGAGAAGCATATGGTTGTTGCCTTCTCTGTTTTGGAGCTATATCTCAAAACAAACTGGCATGTTTTTGGAGCATTTGTGTTTCATCTCCTTGGGATGAATCCTATTCGCCGTGCTATACAAAGGATTATGGTCATCCTAAGAAGATCAGTGGTAATTCTCTGCTCTGATTATATATAT
>NW_021227967.1:0-1947 GCF_002162155.2 Triticum dicoccoides | reverse complement strand
TTCACACGTGTATTACGATTTCCGGATAATACAGTTATAGCATGAATAAAAGACAATTATCATGAACAAGGAAATATAATAATAATACTTTTATTATTGCCTCTAGGGCATATTTCCAACAGTCTCCCACTTGCACTAGAGTCAATAATCTAGTTCACATCGCCATGTGATTAACACTCACAGGTCACATCGCCATGTGACTAATACCCAAGAGTTTACTAGAGTCGGTAGTCTAGTTCACATCACTATGTGATTAACACTCAATGAGTTTTATGTTTGATCATGTTTCTTGTGAGAGAGGTTTTAGTCAACGGGTCTGAACCTTTCAGATCCGTGTGTGCTTTACAAATCTCTATGTCATCTCCTAGATGCAGCTACCACGTTCTATTTGGATCTATTCCAAATAACTGTTCTACTTGGAGCTATTCTAAATTGTTGCTCCATTACACGTATCCGGTATCTCTACTCAGAGCAATCCGGATAGGTGTCAAGCTTGCATCGATGTAACCCTTTACGACGAACTCTTTTACCACCTCCATAATCGAGAAAATTCCTTAGTCCACTAGTTACTAAGGATAACTTTGACCGCTGTCCTGTGAGCCATTCTTGGATCACTCTTGTACCCCTTGACTGACTCATGGCAAGGCACACTTCAGGTGCGGTACACAGCATAGCATACTGAAGAGCCTACGTCTTAAGCATAGGGGACGACCTTCGTCCTTTCTCTCTATTCTGCCATGGTCGAGCTTTAAGTTTTAACTTCATACCTTACAACTCAGGCAAGAACTCCTTCTTTGACTGGTTCATCTTGAACACCTTCAAGATCATGTCAAGGTATGTGCTCATTTGAAAATACCATTAAGCGTTTTGATCTATCCTTATAGATCTTGATGCTCAATGTTCAAGTAGCTTAATCCAGGTTTTCTATTGAAAAACACATTTCAAATAACCCTATATGCTTTCCAGAAATTCTACATCATTTCTGATCAACAATATGTCAACAACATATACTTATCAGAAATTCTATAGTGCTCCCACTCACTTCTTTGGAAATACAAGTTTCTCATAAACTTTGTACAAACCCAAAATCTTTGATCATCATCAAAGCATACATTCCAACTCCGAGATGCTCACTCCAGTCCTTAGAAGGATCGCTGGAGCTAGCATACCTTTTAGCATCCTTAGGATCGACAAAAACTTTCTGATTGTATTATATACAACCTTTCCTCACGAAAACTGGTAAGGAACCTCGTTTTGATATCCATTTGCCAGATTTCATAAATACAGCTAATGCTAACATGAATCCGACGGACTTTAAGCATCGCTACGGATGAGAAAATCTCATCGTAGTCAACTCCTTGAACTTGTCGGAAAACACTTCGCCACAAGTCGAGCTTCATAGATGGTGACATTACCATCCACGTCTGTCTTCTTCTTAAAGATCCATTTATCTTAATGGCTTGCCGATCATTGGGCAAGTCCACCAAAGTCCATGGATCCGTTCTCGGATTTTATGGCCTCAAGCCATTTATCGGAATCCGGGCCCACCATCGCTTCTCCATAGCTCGTAGGTTCATTGTTGTCCAGCAACATGACTTTCAAGACAGGATTACGTACCACTCTGAAGTAGTACGCATCCTTGTCATCCCACGAGGTTTGGTAGTGACTTGATCCGAAGTTTCATGATCAATATCATAAGCTTCCACTTCAATTGGTGTAGGTGCCACAGGAACAACTTCCTGTGCCCTGATACACACTGGTTGAAGTGATGGTTCAATAACCCTATCAAGTCTCCACCATCCTCCCACTCAATTCTTTCGAGAGAAACTTTTCCTCGAGAAAGGACCCGATTCTAGAAACAATCCCTTATTGCTTTCGAATCTGAGACAGGAGGTATACCCAACTGTTTTGGGTGTCCTATGAAGATGCATTTATCCGCTTTGGGTT
>NW_021227966.1:0-6654 GCF_002162155.2 Triticum dicoccoides | reverse complement strand
TCCCACTGGACCCACACGTTAGGTTGACCCGGTCAACGGTCAACGTTGACTACTGACATCATGCTGACGTCATGCTGACGTCAACATGCACTGTTAAGGATAATGTTGATTTTAAATAATTAAATAAATCCTAAAAATGATTTAAATCTTTTAACATTAGTATAAAATAAACTGTAGCTCGGATGGAAAAACTTTATACATGAAAGTTGCTCAGAACGACGAGACGATTCCGGTTACTCAACCCGTTCGTCCGCCACACCCCCCTAACCTTTCGAACTCGCAACTTTCCCCCTCCGGCTCCTCTGCCCGAAAACGCGAAACACCGGGAATACTTTCCCGGATGCTTCCCCCCTTCACCGGTATCACCTCATACCGCGTTAGGGCACCCCTAGCACGGCGTATTGCCATGTTACGCTTTGTGATGCTTTGATTGCTTTGTTATTTATTGTGTTTTCCATCCGTCACTTCTTTCCAGTAGACCCCGAGACTGCCGGTGACCCCAGTTCGACTACGGAGTTGACGACCCCTCTCTCTTGCCAGAGCAACCAGGCAAGCCCCCCCCCTCCCTTGATCACCAGATATGGCCTATTCTCCTCTATACTGCTTGCATTAGAGTAGTGTAGCATGTTACCGCTTTCCGTTAATCCTATTCTGATGCATAGCCTGACATTGTTGCTACATCTGTTGATACCTTACCTGCAATCCTAAATATTTAGTATAGGATGCTAGTTTATCATCATTGGCCCTACATTCTTGTCAGTCTGCCTTGCTATACTATTGGGTCGTGATCACTCGGGAGGTGATCACGGGTATATACTATACATACATACATACTATGCAGATGGTGACTGAAGTCGGGTCAGCTCGATGAGTACCCGCAAGTGATTCTGATGAGGGGGCTGAAAGGATAGGTGGCTCCATCCCGGTAGAGGTGGGCCTGGGTTCCCGACGGCCCCCGACTGTTACTTTGTGGCGGAGCGACAGGGCAGGTTGAGACCACCTAGGAGACAGGTGGGCCTGGCCCTGTTCGGCGTTCGCAGATACTTAACACGCTTAACGAGATCTTGGTATTTTGATCTTAGTCTGGCTACTGGCCTATACGCACTAACCAACTACGCGGGAACAGTTATGAGCACTCGACGTCGTGGTATCAGCCGAAGCCTTCTTGACGTTAGCGACGGAGCGGCGCGCGCCGGATTGGACCGCGTAACGTGACTTCCTTTGTAATGGAGGTTGCTAGGTCTGCTTCCGGCCGCCCTCGCAATGTGCAGGTGTGCAATGGGCGATGGGCCCAGACCCCTGCGCGCATAGGATTTAGACCGGCGGGCTGACCTCTCTGTTGTGCCTAGGTGGGGTTGCGACGTGTTGATCTTTCGAGGCCGGGCATGACCCAGGAAAGTGTGTCTGGCCAAATGGGATCGAGCGTGTTGGGTTATGTGGTGCACCCCTGCAGGGAAGTTAATCTATTTGAATAGCCGTGATCTTCGGTAACAGGATGACTTGGAGTTGTACCTTGACCTTATGACAACTAGAACCGGATACTTAATAAAACACACCCTTCCAAGTGCCAGATACAACCCGGTGATCGCTCTCTAACAGGGCGACGAGGAGAGGATCGCCGGGTAGGATTATGCTATGCGATGCTACTGGAAATGCTACTTGGAGATGCTACTTGGAGGACTTCAATCTACTCTCTTCTACATGCTGCAAGACGGAGGCTGCCAGAAGCGTAGTCTTCGATAGGACTAGCTATCCCCCTCTTATTCTGGCATTCTGCAGGTCAGTCCACTGATATGGCCTCCTTACACATATACCCATGCATATGTAGTGTAGCTCCTTGCTTGCGAATACTTTGGATGAGTACTCACGGTTGCTTTGCTCCCTTTTTTCCCCCGTTTTCCTCTTCTTCTCGGATGCCGCAATCAGACGTTGGAGCCCAGGATCCAGACGCCACCATCGACGACGACTACTACTCTAGAGGTGCCTACTACTACGTGCAGGCCGCTGATGACAACCGGGAGTAGTTTAGGAGGATCCCAGGCAGGAGGCCTGCGCCTCTTTCGATCTGTATCCCAGTTTGTGCTAGCCTTCTTAAGGCAAACTTGTTTAACTTATGTCTGTACTCAGATATTGTTGCTTCCGCTGACTCGTCTATGATCAAGCACTTGTATTCGAGCCCTCGAGGCCCCTGGCTTGTATTATGATGCTTGTATGACTTATTTATGTTTTAGAGTTGTGTTGTGATATCTTCCCGTGAGTCCCTGATCTTGATCGTACACATTTGCGTGCATGATTAGTGTATGATTGAATCGGGGGCATCACAAGTTGGTATCAGAGCCGACTGCCTGTAGGAATCCCCCTTCCAACTCCTTGGCCAAAGTCGTGTCTAGACTTTACAAAACTTTTACTAACATGGTTGTGCGGCCCATGGGCCCACGTTGCCATTGGGTGGTATTATGATCTTTTACTCCTTGTCTATACTCTGGGGCTTTGATCTCTCTTCTATTCGTGTTAAATGAATTTTGCTAAACCTAACATTAGGATCTCGTTATCACTTTCACCCGGAGAGCCCCTTATTACTGATGATCGTTTGCTGCACCAGAAGACCCTGAAGATGCTCTCCGCTGTTAACTCGAGAACTTGTGTTCATCGCGTTTGCAATTCCCCTTCCACCGTAAACCCTTATGGATAACTACTTGCAGTTGTTATTCTTACCTCCATCCCCAGTTGGTCTTGTTATTACAAGATACCCTGAAAAACTCGTCGTTGTTTTGATAATCCTTTGAGCTTACTGCCTTGCTGTTCTTTGTCACCTGAATACCCCTACGGTTAATTCTCGCACTTATCGAGTATCCGCTCATCCCCCGGTTGTTCATGTGTTACACAAAAGTCTTCGAAATACCATTCGATATTCCGAAAATCCTCAGCAACCTATTGCTCTGGGATTTCTTGTTTGCTTTCACTATGATTAATCCCATAAGTATAGTAATCATATTGGCATCCTTTGTCACCATCATTTTTGAGTCCGTTGATTCAATACGTGCGAATGCATGCAATCATCAGTTGATCCTTTTAAATTATCTTTCCGGCTCAAACTGAGCTGGTTCTCAACCAATCCAATTGTCGTCGATTGTACCCCTAAGGCTATTCAACTTATCCATCCCTAAACATAACATTGCTTCTGATCCCTTGATTTGAAGATCATAAGTCCTTTGTTATCTAAGCATCGAATTATTCTGATGTTCTGCAATCCGATGCATTTGCATTATTTCTTCCTCTTATTGAGTACCGATACTCACATCATATCCCTTATGGACCACCAGATCCTTTGTTGGATTTTATCTGACAACGCCCTTCATATTCAATAACCTTGTGAGCCTTTCCTCGGATACATAATGCCTTTGGTAAATTGTATCCTCTGCTTTCTCAACCATGCTCTACCTTCGAGTTTGAGTTAATTACTCCTAAAGATTGTGGTATATGTTTCTAAGATGCCCCGATGGGTTGAACATATACCTTCCATAAATTTTGTGAACCCAAAAGTCTTCATGGGTCATAACCTCCTGGTATTCCGTCAGTTAAACTTTCAAACTTTAAACATTCTTAAACGGGAGCAGTAAATGAGAAGTTGTGTATTGGAGAAGTGGGAGTCGACCTTGAACTTTGTGTTCATGCCCATGGACCCGAGGTGGGACTTATCATGGAAGCTTCTCGTAGTAATAATAATCCCCTTGTTATAACTTCTTCTCTTAGCTATGCTTGGTCTTTTGCGACCGTGGTTCCGGCCATGATTGTTCTTCTTTGTTCCGTTTCTCGGACAAGTTAAAGCACTTGTCTTCTACAGATCAATATGCCTGCCCAACCTCTATTATGATCTACCTTCGAGTATTACCCCTGGTATCTCGAGGATATCATGCCATTGTAATACATCTTGCAAACTTTTGATGAAGTACTACCTTTCCCTGTCAATGTCACTTCATGGGTTCTGGGTTGTTGGTCAACCGAGAACACCGATAAGCGAATTGATTCCGCACTCCGATTCAATAACTCTAAGTAATTCTTGTTGCTTACGAGTTTAATAATCCTTCAAGTCATTCCTAGCCTGATTGGCTATATCATTATCGTGCTAAATTTTAACCGTGCTACCTGGTCCTTCCCGGAGCATAATTTTCAACGATGAGCTAAGCTTACGTCGATATTCCTTGTCATATTATTACACCTTGGACAGCAAGCTTGATTCCGTGTTTGTCCCATACCCGTGGTTCCAATAACCTTTTGCTTCATCATTCCTTTGACTTGATGTCATCATCGATCGATTACATCTTGAAATCTCTCGACTGCTATGTCATGATCATCATCAGCATTCCGAGCTCTTTCAAGATATCAATTGAATTTATGTTGAGAAAGACCATCCTCGCCCTCGATGATTAGTGTTATCATCGACCACTCTACTGCCTTCCTTCCAACACAAACTTGTTTGTGTTTTGTGTTATACCTTGAGTTCCTTGCTATCCAGCAATTGCTCTTCTTTACCTTGGAGTATTACCATCCTTTATGTCAAGAATGTCGTGAGAATTTCACCACCTCCTGAGAATTCTTGGTATTGTGATACTTCTCACCATCACCATTTTTCTTGGTCCCTGTCTTGAATCCAACAAGTGGATGGTGTCGTTTGGATGCTTTCCTTCTAGCAACCCTATTGCTTTGAAGTAATGGTCGACATTTCATTATTAGACCATTGGTTACCGAATCACCATTATAACATTGGTCGTGCAACCCAACCCATATTTCGGGCGCACCTTTCCACCAATGTTTAATTGAGTATGTTTTCCTTGAGCATACCTCATTATATCATTTGATCTGACAAATGCTATCTCCCTGTTCACATAATTGTGGAAATCCATCTTTTGGAAATCCCAATGAATTTTCGCTGAGTTCATCAGTCCACCTCCTCATTCTCTCCTTGGTTTAATGATGAACTCATGATTCCGAACTTGCTTCCATAGTTTATTCCCGAGAAGCTTGCAACTCCATCACGTCAAATTGAGTTGCACCCTTCCTTCTCAGGCATCATGAGTCTGGGGTATCTTGACACAAATCAGATCTAAATCTCGGGTCAGATATGATGGTTTGAACATATTTTCAGGAGTTATAACATTGGTCTTTATATGGCCCGATAAGGTGATGTCATGCCTAGCGCACCTGGCTGGGGAACCCAATGTTATAATAGCCCCTCTTTTCAGCAAGGTTAGCCATTCTTCCATAAGGAAATTGCAAGACTTATTCTATAAGATGTTCCTGATGGATCCTTTGTGAATACAAAGTCTGACCTTGGCTTGAAGACCATGTCAATGCAATCTCGAAGCATGTCTATGGTACCCCGATTTTCAACAAGGTCATTTGAAGCCCAATGCTAAATGTTTCCTGCTCAATTATCCAAACACCGTTGTATGGGTAATGTCTTGAAAAATTCTCTCCCCTACCTAAAGAGTTTTCTACATTATATCCTGACATGGAGATCATGCTCTGCTTGTCCTTGGGAAGGATATACCCTTGAAATATGTGTTTAAACATATTTTCCATTCCATTGTTCTGTTTAATCTGATGATCATATTTTCCTTCCATTGTTGGTTTAACCTTTCTTGTGATCTATATGATCTGAGCAGTAATATTCTCCTGCTTATGTAAACACCTCGTTGTACAATTCTGTCAGTAAGACCCTGTTTCTACTGTTGATGACATTTCGGTAGCCACCGACGGACAGGAGCTTTGCCTATTGGTCCGCCTCGTTCAACAAGCAGGAAAATGGTTCTCTTCGTCCCTCGCCCTTGGTATCGACGTTGTTGCCGACATAATCGACAGGCTACCCTCTGACATGCCTTGCTTGCATGATCACGCAAGACGTCTCCTCCCTTCCTACTTCTAACCCGCATGGTGGGCCCATAACCCACAGGTCCACTGGATCGAAACCTGACTCTCCTGTACAACCCTGTTTCTAGTGGTTATTCCCCATGCTTGGCTTCGTATTTAATTCATGGGCCACCTTCCTAGTGCTCTATTATGGTATCAGACGCAATACTTACTGTCGCTACTCTGAACCCCTTTCTCACTCTGGTTCGGACTTCGAGCAACCACCTATCCGCTTGGAACCTCTTATTGTACCTTCGTACCTTACTCTCGATGTATTTTATATGTTCAACTCGAGAGATAATCTTATGCTCATTCATGGGTTAACCCCAGATTGTTTCCCTCATAAGCATGATGTCATAGCCGAGCTGCCCCTTACCTATTCGTAAGTACGTTGGAGTTCCCAAAGAAAAGGACGACTTCACCATGATGACCTGAAGCAGATTAATGAAGATGTCAATGTAAGGGATCGACCTCTTCGAGAAGAGCAACCAAGGCCGAGAAGATCCGTTAGAATTTCGTAACCAGATCCCTTCCCCCTTACTCCTGCTCCTAAATCTCGGGACGAGATTTCTTGTAGTGGAGGAGAATTGTGACGCCCGGATAATTAAGCTACAGTAAACCTCCGTTAATGATGCCACGTCACCACGGTTACTGTTGGTAATCTCGCGTTAGTTCGGAACCGATTCACTTTCAAATTCAAAAGAAAAGCAAACAACAAAAGTTTTCCAAAAAAATAAAACTAAA
>NW_021227965.1:0-1391 GCF_002162155.2 Triticum dicoccoides | reverse complement strand
GTGAGGTCATCCCTAAGGAGGCCTTGTGCCGTCCGCCCTGCGAGGCTTGGCCCCTCGCGAGGGTCTTGAGTGTTGGTTGATGAAGATGGACCGTACTGGGCCACTGGTTGAGCCACGCAGCAGGCCGCAGGCAAGCAAGTCTGGGGACCCCGTTCCCAGAACGCCGACAGTAGCCCCCGGCCCCAAGGCGTGCTCGGACTTAGCTTAGCAGCAAAGCCAAAGGGCAAGTGCGGAGCTCCCCGGGCTCGTACGGTATGCGGCCTTGGTCGACGCGTGGCGACTGAATGGTTGTCAGGACCCCGACTCAATGCCACATCGATCTAGCATGTAACACCTCATATCACTTTGCGGCCTCACGCACGGTATTCCCACGGGTGTCGCCTTACCTTTGCCCGGGACCGTTTGCGTCTTTTGGCACACGTATATGATAGTGTCGCTAGCATCCATATGATAAGGAGCTCGGGCTGACATGGCTAGTCGTAAACCCAAAGTGGCACATACTTACAGGGACAGGCATCCATGACCCAGCATCGAACGTGTCGGTCATCAGCGAGTGAATCCAGGCTGTAGCACTGGGCTAGCAGGACTCCGGTGAACCGGGCTGTAGCGGGCTAACAGGACTCTGGTATTCATCGCGTGACATTTCCCCGAAGGGACAGACACAGGAACGAAGAAGGACACATGCCGGCCAGCCTAAGTGTTCCGGAGCAGTAGCAAGCTACCATGGCTCGGTGGAAACACTAGGAGACATTTCCCCATAAGAGAGGCTACTAAAGATAAACAACTAGATGGTCAGATCCCACACATACCAAGCATTTCAATAACATACACACAATATGCTCGATATGTGCAAATACAACATGGCATCACAACATGACTCTACGACTCAAGTAATTTATTCATTAGGCTCCGAGGAGCGAGATATTACAAACATGGGTCTCATGACCCAGCAATCAGAGCATACAAATCAAAACACAAGCGGAAGCTATCATGTCTGGGTACAGACATCTATAACTGAAAAAGGCTGAGAAGCCTGACTATCTACCAGATCCTGCCGGGGCACAAGATCGTAGCTGAGGTAACAAGCTAAACGTCGAAGTCCACGTGGAACTACTAGTGAGACTGAAGTCTCTCTGCAAAAACATAAAATAGGCAAACGTGAGTACAAATGTACCCAGCAAGACTTACATCAGAACTAACTACATATGCATCATTTTCAACAAGGGGATGGTGGGGTTTAACTGCAGCAAGCCAGCTTTGACTCGGTGGCTATCCTAAACTACGACTGCAATGTAACTTTTGAGGTGGCGCACACGAGTCCACATATTCACCATATCAATACACCACTATGGATCCGCTCCCGTCTCCCTACGAGAACGCCATCCATAGCA
>NW_021227964.1:0-1838 GCF_002162155.2 Triticum dicoccoides | reverse complement strand
CCGTGCCAAATGGCACTGCTGGACCTGCTGTTGTGCATGCTTGGCGGGCTCGTCGATGGCCCTGCCGGCACTACCCGGGATTACCAAAGCTTGAACTTGCGAATCAACCTGTGGTTGAGTTGGTTAGGTGGACAGTGGTATCCCCAACCCACCAGGGTTCAAATCCTGGTGCTCGCATTATTTCTGGATTTATTTCAGGATTTCCGTCGATGCGCTTTCAGTGGGAGGAGACGTTCCCGTCGACGACGAGGCGCCTACGGTGACTTCGTAAATCTTAAGATGATATGCCGGCTCAGTCTCTCGGAGGTGCTCATAGGGGTAGGGTGTGCGTGTGTGCGTTCATATGGATGAGTGTATGCGCGTGTATATGAGCGCTTATGTGTGTACTGATGCTCAAAAAAAAAACCAAAGCTTGAACTTCTGCACTTAACATTACTACTACTGTAGAGAACAACATATGAATTCAAATACGAAATGTGATATGATTACCCGTCACCACAGTTTCTTTAACATCCAGTTGGATACAAACTCTCATAGTGTGTCTGGTATCATTCATTATAGAAGGGTTGTGCGCCCTTTGTTGCGTTGTTCGTATTGTTGGGTTTCTTTACAAAAAATCACTTTGTTTCAAATATAAGGTGTATTACTTTTTTGAAAATTCAAATATTTTAAGTTTGATCAAATTTGTAGTTTCATCGTGAAATGAATTTCTGTTTTTTTATTTAATATTTTTTATGTCGATATTTTTGCTTTGAACTTCAAAGTTAAAGAAATTTGACTTTCTAAAAAACTAATACTCCTTATATTTTAAAACTGGTGAAATATTTAGTTTGGCGGGTGGTGGGAGATGATAGAGTGTGTTTTATTCTTATTTATAATGCAGTGATTTGGTGGGCCCTTCATAATGTGATTCTGTGTTATCCGCTAACCAACCTATATCTATGTCGGGAAAATTTTGTGTTGGTGATTGCATGTGCTATATTGATACTACAATATCACATGGTGGCACTTCTTTTTTCTAGATGGTGGGAGGGTGCACAAGATTGATATTTTTTTATAGGCCGGTTGTTGTTGATTGATTTGAAAAATCGTTGGCCCAGTCAAAATCGTAAACCAAATCAAAATTGAATATCTCAATTGAATGATAGAGCTTCACAATTCGGGAACATAATGAATTAAAAGAATTGAATGGGAGAGATTGAGAAATTGTTGACCCGGTCAAAATTGGATGACCCAATTCTAAATTGAATACCTCAATTAATTGTGAGGTATTGAAAATTAGAAAACATAGTTTATAGCATACAAGAATTGAATGATGGAGCTTTGAGAAAATTGTTGACCCGGTCAAAATCAAATGACTCAATTCTAATTGAATTGGAGACATCAATTGAATGTGAAGAGCTTAGTTTTATAGAGGATGGCACAGCATAAGTTGTAAGAGCATATCTAGCAGATCTTGTATAAGCTCGTCAGCCCATATAATTTTGGCGGATTTACAAGAAACAATAAAATTTTGGCCCGAGCAGATCTGGTAAATAAAGTTTGGCTCGTAAAGAATATACTGGTGGCCCGTTAAAAAAAAATACCGGCGGCCCTTATATCCCTGGCTCTGCCGCTATATTTATCGGATTCCTACTGATTTAGGGTTCCAATCCGCCATATGTCCCGCACCAGCTTCCACCGTAAATCCCCTCTCTCCAACGCCAAATCCACCCACTCCGGCGGCCGTTTCTCACGCACACAGCCCCTTTTCGACCAGATCAATGTCGAACAGAGGTCGTAGGCATGGTGGCCGAGGGGGCCGCGGCGAGTCACCGCCGCACAAACAAGCCTGCCAC
>NW_021227963.1:0-412 GCF_002162155.2 Triticum dicoccoides | reverse complement strand
GGTGTCCCCCACAACATCATCACTGATAATGGCTCAAATTTCACAGCCGATGAAGTGAAAACTTGGTGCGGCAAAATGGGCATTAAGCTCGACTACGCCTCCGTGTACCACCCCCAAACAAACGGCCAGGTCGAACGGGCAAACGGTCTCATCATGAGCGGCATCAAACCCAGACTAGTGCGATCTTTAACAAAATCGGATACACACTGGGTGGAGGAGCTCGACTCTGTACTCTGGGGGCTGCGGACCACACCGAATCGCACCACTGGATATACACCATTTTTTATGGTGTACGGTGCGGAAGCAGTAGTACCCTGCGACATAATACATGATTCGCCATGCGTACGCATGTACGAAGAGAAGGAAGCCGAGTTAGATCGACAGTATAACTTGGATGCCCTGGAGGAGGAGC
>NW_021227962.1:0-1633 GCF_002162155.2 Triticum dicoccoides | reverse complement strand
AGGATATTTATTTGAAGGTTTAGAGTTTGGCACATACAAATTTACTTGGAACGGCAGGTAGATACCGTATATAGGTAGGTATGGTGGACTCATATGGAATAACTTTAGGGTTTATGGAGTTTGGATACACAAGCAGTATTCCCGCTTAGTATAGGTGAAGGCTAGCAAAAGACTGGGAAGCGACCAGCTAAAGAGCGACAACAGTCATGAACATGCATTAAAATTAATCAACACCGAATGCAAGCATGAGTAGGATATAATCCACCATGAACATAAATATCGTGAAGGCTATGTTGATTTTGTTTCAACTACATGCGTGAACATGTGCCAAGTCAAGTCACTTAAATCATTCAGAGGAGGATACCACCCTATCATACCACATCACAACCATTTTAATAGCATGTTGGCACGCAAGGTAAACCATTATAAGCTCCTAGCTAATCAAGCATGGCACAAGAAACTATGATCTCTAGTTGTCATTGCAAACATGTTTATTCATAATAGGCTAAATCAGGAACGATGAACTAATCATATTTACAAAAACAAAAGAGGTCGAGTTCATACCAGCTTTTCTCATCTCAGTCGGTCCATCATATATCGTCATAATTGCCTTTCACTTGCACGACCGAGCAGTGTGAATAATAATAATAGTGCACGTGCATTGGACTAAGCTGGAATCTGCAAGCATTCAATAAATAGGAGAAGACAAGGCAATATGGGCTCTTTTGTCAGATCAACAATAATGCATATAAGAGCCACTTCAACAATTTAATTATGGTCTTCTCCTATCGACCCCCAAAGAAAAGAAAAGGAATAAAACTATTTACACGGGAAAGCTCCCAACAAGCAAAAGAAGAACAGGAAATATTTTTGGGTTTTCTTTTTAATTACTACTACAAGCATGGAAATTAAACTGATTAAAAACTACAACTAATTTTTTGGTTTTTCTTAAGGTTAATCAAACATACAAGAAGAAAGCATAAAAAGGAAAATAAACTAGCATGGATGATATAATGAAAAATTATGAGCACCGACATCTAGCAATGAGTGTGTGAACATAAATGTAATGTCGGTGAGAAATACATACTCCCCCAAGCTTAGGATTTTGGCCTAAGTTGGTCTATGGCCACGGGTGGCCTGGCGGATATTCATAATAGTAGTTGGGGTCGTACTGAGAAGAAGAAGAAGAAGACTCCGATTGCCACTGGCTGACAATCATCTCTGGTTCCCACTGCTAATTAGAATGTCGTGAAGGATCAACTTGTGGTTCCGGCTCTGGCTCCATGGTTGGTGCAGGGTTCCGGTAGGCGTGAATAGCCTTCAACGGAACAAGGTACTGGCCTGCAGATAAATCAAACAAAGAAGGAGCAGGCAGGGTAGGATGATGTTTATTAAAGAACAATTGGTATTTAAGCTCTCCTTCCCTATTCTTAACAATAAAATCATGTGCCACCATACTTTTATAATCTAGATAAACACGAGGCAGCACTTTTTCTTCCTTCTCATTATGCCTAATAAGTATGTTAAAATGTGCAGCTAGGCGTGAAGCATAGATGCCTCCAAAGACGGGGCCCTTGGTACGGTTCAGACTTAACCGTTTGGCAATAATGCTGCCCATACTAATAGAGTTGTC
>NW_021227961.1:0-2070 GCF_002162155.2 Triticum dicoccoides | reverse complement strand
CCGTAATCTTTAGGGAGTTCGGCCTCTGTCCATTCGGCGACAAATTCTGCCAATACCTGCGACTTAATGGCTCGCCGAGGTTTATATGTTATGTCGAACGGGAGGAGCTCAATGGCCCATTTGGCAATCCGGCCCATGGTGTCGCGGTTGTTTATTATGTCATTCAGTGGCACTTCCGAGGCCACTGTAATTGAACACTCTTGAAAGTAATGTCGTAGCTTCCGGGATGCCATGAATACCACATATGCTGTCTTCTGATAATGCGGGTACCGTGATTTGCACGGAGTGAGGACAGTGGATACATAATATACCAGCTTTTGAAGGGGGAACTTATGTCCCGCCGTTTCTCGTTCGACGACGAGCACTGCGCTTACTACTTGATGAGTTGCCGCTATGTACAGCAGCATTGGTTCGCCGATGCTTGGCGCGGCCAGGATTGGGTTGGTGGCCAGAATGGCCTTTATTTCTTCCAGTCTTGTCATGGCTGCGTCCGTCCACTCGAAGTGTTCGGTGCGTCGAAGGAGGCGATAAAGTGGTAGCGCCTTTTCTCCTAAGCGGGAGATAAAGCGGCTTAGGGCCACCACACATCCAGTTAATTTTTGGATTTGCTTGAGGTCAGTTGAGATGGCCAACTGTGACAGGGCTCGGATTTTAGCCGGATTTGCTTCAACTCCTGTACTGGAGACAATCAAACCCAGGAGCTTTCCGGTGGGTACGCCGAAGACGCATTTTTCCAGGTTGAGCTTGATGTCGTATGTTCGGAGATTGTCGAGCGTGAGCCTCAAGTCGTCTATTAAAGAGTCGACGTGTTTGGATTTAACGACCACATCGTCTACATATGCCTCCACTGTTTTGCCGATCTGCTTTTCCAGGCATGTCTAAATCATGCGTTGATACGTTGCACCAGCGTTTTTAAGCCCAAAAGGCATTATGTTAAAACAGAAGGGGCCGTATGGCGTGATAAATGCCGTTGCGGCTTGGTCAGACTCCGCCATCTTAATCTGGTTGTAGCCGGAGTATGCGTTGAGGAAGCACAATGAGTCATGTCCTGCGGTAGCATCAATAATTTGATCGATGCGGGGGAGGGGGAAAGGATCCTTTGGGCAAGCCTTGTTGAGGTCCTTGAAATCGATGCATAGGCACCAGGATTTGTCCTTCTTTGGTACCATCACCAGGTTTGCTAGCCAGTCCGGATGTTTTATATCTCTGATGAATCCGGCCTCCAATAACTTGGCTAGCTCCTCTCCCATAGCTTGTCGCTTAGGTTCAGAGAATCACCGAAGAGTCTGCTTGACCGGCTTAAATCCTTTTAGAATGTTAAGGCTGTGTTCGGCCAGCTTGCGTGGGATTCTGGGCATATCTGATGGGTGCCAGGCAAATATATCCCAGTTCTCGCGCAGGAACTCCCGTAGTGCGGCATCCACAGCGGAGTTTAACTGTGCCCTGATGGAGGCTGTTTTTGTGGGGTCCGTTGGGTGGACTTGGAATTTGACTATTTCATCCGCTGGTTTGAAAGAGGTGGACTTGGATCTCTTGTTGAGTATCACGTCATCCTTGTCCACAGTCGAGCATAGCACAGTTAACTCCTCTGCCGCGAGGCCTTCGGATAGTGCCTCGAGGGCCAGTGCGACTGTTTTGTTTTCGGCATGGAGCGCTATGTCCGGATCACTAGCTAGAGTGATAATTCCGTTGGGCCCAGGCATTTTGAGCTTCATGTACCCATAATGGGGTATGGCTTGGAAGATCGTGAATGTCGCCCGCCCTAAAAGGGCGTGGTATCCGCTACTGAACGGGGCCACTTGGAATGTGATTTCTTTGGACCTATAATTCTCCGGCGTGCCGAATACCACATCTAGTGTGATTTTCCCAGCGCAACGTGCTTCCCGACTGGGGATGATTCCTTTGAAGGTTGTCCTGCTTTGCTCAACGCGGTTCCGGTCTATTTCCATTTTTTGAAGAATTTCTTCATAAATGAGGTTTAATCCGTTGCCGCCGTCCATGAGCACTTTAGTGAGCCGAAAGCCGTCCACAATTGGACTAAGGACTAATGCGGCTGGTACTCGGGCTGTT
>NW_021227960.1:0-1208 GCF_002162155.2 Triticum dicoccoides | reverse complement strand
TTTTTCCGTCATGGGCGGAATATCCGGTTTTTGAAAAATCTCAGAAATTTTGATTTTTTTTCACCTGAAATTGTCAAATGAATTTTAAAATTCAAAAACATTTAGCATTGAAATATATTTAGTTTAACCCATTCTGTACTTGAACTCCTTTCTATTCTAGTGGCCAGCGCGCCTGATTACATTGCCAAGCTTGCAATATCAACTATGTTCTACCGCATCGCGACCAATTTGTTTTCATAATTTTGAATGATGCAAAAATATTGGCAAAACAGAGACTCGAGCCTTCGACCTCGGGATGATGCCTAGCGAGCCCTACAACTAGTCTAACAACTTGGTTGTAATAGTTGTGCATACGATGCCTATTTGACATCATTCTGTCATTTAAATTCAACATATTAAAAAATCGGACGGTAAGACATTTTTCCAGGGGCCAATGGAATTTCCTGTTTTCGACCGGTTTTCGACAAACTCGAGCTCCATCTGGGGCTTGGGTATGCGTCGGAGTGTCGGACGACGCACTGGAGCATCTGAAGGGGGATAAGGCCATGGCGGAGCTGGTGGGTCCGCGGTGGTTGCTAGTTCATCTAGAGCTTGTGGTCGTCTTGGGCAGAGGGGTGGACGGAGAACAACGGCGCGGAGCTCATGGCCGCCAGCCCTCCATTGTCTTGACTCTTGTGCACTCTTGGTGGGGGCACGTGGCGGAGGAAGCACATAGCCACATAGGGGATTGATTTGGCCGAGTGGACTCCAACTTGGGTGGTGGTACCATGTCTCGGACAACAAAGCCAAGCAAGGCGGAGGCAGCGCGGGCGTCACGAGTAGCGCGCCACCCCTTGGTGACCAGATCAGGGTGCTTCTCGGCAGCATTAGCGACTCTAACGTCAGTGGAGGGCCAGATTCAAAGGGAAAGCGGATGACCTGGTGGCATGTGGGCGGCGGCGCGAAGGAGCTCACTCGTGACAGGAAAGAACCGAGGGTCGGGAAGGAGTTTAGCGAGAAATCAGGGAAGGCCCACACGTCGACCCACGAGGGGAAGTCAGGAGGGTGTTGAGACGAATGAACGAAATCAACAACACGTCGACCCACGGCGGGGCGGGGCTGGTCGGCCACGTTCCCCGACGATCTCCTCACCGTCGTCTACAGCATGGTCGCCTCACCGCTCGGCCGCACACGCTTCGCCGCCGTCTGCCGATCATGGCGCGCCGCCG
>NW_021227959.1:0-624 GCF_002162155.2 Triticum dicoccoides | reverse complement strand
GACAGCCTCCTTGCCAGGTTGCACACAGGATAGTACACGTAGAGGCACAAACCTTTCTACGACACTTCCGGCAAAGCCTTACCCTACAACGGCGGCAGCAAGCGTCCATATGCTGCAAATATACAATACTTCAGCTGCAGCCGCAAAATTTGCTCCAAACAAGGGACCATGCAGGACCTCAATAAAATGGTTATTTTATATCGCTTTGTGCCAGAAACACTGCTCCAACAACTTCCCTAAAATAGGACACCCACGAGACGACAGCCAAGGAATATTTTAGGGCACCAATTTAGGTTGTTGTTGCAGATGAACATTTTCTGGTGCCCTAAATTCACTTTTTGGTGCCTTGAATTTTACTCCAACTGCTTTTTCGCACCCTATTATAGGGCTATGGTTGGAGATTCTATGAGTTCTCTTAGGGTTTTGAATTAGCTTCTCAATTTTTGAATTTCCCCCATTGTCCAGTCTCAGCACCAAGAGCAAGTAACTATGCCTCCTCTCTTCTTCCCTACCAGATATTCTCTTTTATCTTACTTCACCAAGAACAATTAACAACCAGGTTCAATGCAACTAGCACACCAAGGCTATAAATCCATCACGCTCCTCCCTACCTCAAACACCAGC
>NW_021227958.1:0-744 GCF_002162155.2 Triticum dicoccoides | reverse complement strand
AGCCTATTAACGATGGCCCGTTATGGTCATACGGCCCGTATAAGGCCCATTGATGATACGGCCCGTAGAAGGGCCATTGTTTCTACGGCCCGTAGAAGGCCCATTGTTTCTACGGCCCGTAGAAGGCTCATTGTTTCTACGGCTCGTAGAAGGCCCATTGTTTCTACGGCCCGTAGAAGGCCTACTGTTTCTACGGCCCGTAGAACGCCCACTGTTTCTACGGCCCGTAGGAGGCCCAGTGTCACTACAGTAAATATTAGCCCATGGTTATTGTGGCCTAGTTTTAAAAAGAACTGCACTGACTACAAGCAAACAAATAAACAAGACAACAAGGAAATAAATAAGCAAGCAACTTATGCTAGGCTATCATGGCTATTACACATATTACATCCACTGGGCATCAAAGTTCGCCACCAGTGAAAATATAGGGAACAAAGAAGCATATCATATACACTAGTTGTCAAAGTTGGTGACCAGCGCAAATAAACGCCGCAGCAAAACAAATCCAGAACTGAAACCACTTCAGAAGATCTCAAGAAACAATATCCTGGGTACCCATAATGCTGGCAAGATGCTTAGCAAGCTTATTAACTTTCTCTTGTTTGGAGCTTAAATCCTCCAGCGCTTGCTGTTGCACCAGAAAATATGCATCTGAATTCTGCAGGGACTTCCTCAGTCCTTCAGCTTCCTGTCGCAGCACATCTGATCGATGTCTTTCAACTTGAAGTTGAGACTCAAGAAGAC
>NW_021227957.1:0-665 GCF_002162155.2 Triticum dicoccoides | reverse complement strand
TGCTCCAGGAGTTGCTTTGTGACGTTCACAAGGCAACTTTTGTCTACTACAATAACGTTAGCGCGGTCTACCTCTCTGCCAACCCGGTGCACCAGCGATGTACAAAGCATATTGAGCTTGATATTCACTTTGTGCGAGAATAGGTTGCCCTTGGCCGTGTTCGGGTTCTCCATGTTCCGACGTCGCAACAGTTTGCTGACGTGATGACTGCGGGGGGTGTTGAAGGGATTGCCTACTCCCGTCTTTGAGGAGTTTCGGTCCAGTCTCTGTGTCCCCGGTGACGCTTCGACTGCGGGGGGTGTTGAGTACATATTTGTGTTGCATGTATTTTGTATTGTGGCCCACCTCCTAGTTGTGGATAGTTGAGATTGAGGCCTACCTGTACTTATATATACGCGGCACCCCATCGATACAATAATTATTGTATTGGCAAAACATCTCTCTACAATGAATTTCATTCACAGATGCATGGACATACTAACAAAGGGCAAGATCCGACCAAAATAGGCATTGATATCAAAGAAATCAAGAGCCGCATCAAGGAGGTCAGTGAGAGGCGTGAAAGATACAAGGTTGACAGCATTGTGTCCAAGCACACACGCACAAGTACTGATACCCTTCGCCAACTAGCCTTGTTCAAAAAGGCGACAGAGCTTATTGGCACC
>NW_021227956.1:0-1135 GCF_002162155.2 Triticum dicoccoides | reverse complement strand
CTCAGATTGGTACATGCGGGTTGCTAGTAGTGTCGATTACTCCTTGTAGTTGATGCTAGTTAGTTTATTCGGTAGAAGATCATATGTTCAAATCCTTAATTCATATTAATACCCCTCTGATTATGAACGTGAATATGCTTTATCAGTAGTTACGTTTGTTCCTGAGGACATGGGAGAAGTCTTGTTATAAGTAATCATGTGAATTTGGTATTCGGTCGATATTTTGATGAGATGTATGTTGTCTCTCCTCTAGTGGTGTTATGTGAACATCGACTACATGTCACTTCACCATGATTCTAGGGGAAGGAATTGGGAAGTAATAAGTAGATGATGGGTTGCTAGAGTGACAGAAGCTTAAACCATATTTTATGCGTTGCTTCGTAAGGGGCTGATTTGGATCTATATGTTTCATGCTATGGTTAGGTTTACCTTAATTCTTCTTTCGTAGTTGCGGATGCTTGATGCTTGGCATAGTGCCCAGTGCCAGTTGTTGTTTTTTTTGCCTTAATCCATATGTCTTCATATGTGGGTGGATTCCCGTTCGTTATTTTGATGCTTGACATAGTGCCCAGTGCCAGTTGCTGTTTTTTTGCTTGTTTTTTTATTCGCAGAAATCAATACCAAACGGAGTCCAAATGCAGCGAAACTTTTTGGAGATTTTTTCTGGACCAGAAGACACATGTTGGGCCAAAGAAGTACAAGAGGGGTGCCCCAAGGGGGGCACAACCCACCTGGGCGCGCATGGGGCCCAGGCGCGCCAAACCCTATTCGGCGCCCTTAGCGCCCGTTTTAGGCGTTTCCACAATCGGGCGCATACCCTCCCTGTGTGCTGGGCCGGCCCATTTATTCCTTTTTTCTTTTAAAAACAGCAAAAGACAAGGCGCGGATGACACTCGAACTCGCGGCCTTCTCCTTGTAGGTTAGCTGCGGTAGCCAACTACACTAGCACCCCGCTGTGTTTTTTGACATACTATTTCTTCTTTTATTGCATCTCCTTTTCTTTTTCTTTTTTTCCTTTTTCTTATTTTCAATTATTACTTTTTCTTTTTTCTTGTTCCTTGTAACTTAAATGCGTGATTTTTGAAAAAATCCATGAACTGTTTTTGTCAAAATCCACTAAACCTTTTCCCAATTC
>NW_021227955.1:0-3236 GCF_002162155.2 Triticum dicoccoides | reverse complement strand
AATGGCAAACTATGAGGTAGCTGCAGTTCAAATTTGACCCGCTTCCACCTAAATCGGCGGAAATTTGTCTTTTTCACGAGAGGTGGATCAAAACTTTTTACACCCAACAATTTTGTCAATTGTGCATTAAATATGGCCTAGTATTTTATAAAAATGATTTGGTCCAATTTTGCAACAATTATTTGGTAGTTCCTTCACAAAAAAACTCATTTCGGGCACTCAGAAAATGGAAATGGAATTTTCTGTGCATAGAAAATGAAAACTCCCTTTGTCAATGTTGTTTGCCAATGTAAGATGTAAACTTGTGCAAAATATGACATCATTTAAACAACTATTTTATATGTCTTTCACCAAAAAACTCATTTTCAGCATTGAAAAATGGAATGAAAAATTTGTATGTAATCAATCATGACCAATTTATATGGTCAAAAGATCTTCAAATTATTTGGTGCGCTCTGATTGGTCCATAGGTATATCACGCGGATCATGCGTCAACCACCGTTGGATGCTTCTGGATCCAACGGCAGCCCTCGCCCCCTTACCCTCTCACCCAAACCCTAACTTCTGGATCCCCACCTCTCCCCCGATCCACTCTCCCCTCTCGTCCCACAGCCGCCACCCCCAACCCTCTCGCTCCAAATCTCTCGATCCCCAACCACCCAGCCGCCGCTGCCACCATCCTCCTTCCTCTCCCCCAACCCCGGCCGCCGTCAACCCCTCACCTTCCCTTCTCTCCCACGGTTGCGGTCGGATCCGTGCTCCCCCTCGCTCATGACCTAGACCTAGCCGCATGGCATGGCCATGGACATGGCGGCGGCCAGATACAACCCCTCCCCTGCTCCGTTCCCTCGACAGCCGGTGGTCATCCCCCATTAGGCCACCCGCAGCAGCTCACCCGCCCCTCCTCCTCCTCCCCGACGCCGATGCGCTCGTTCCCCACCTTCCCCCGCCTGAACCGCCTCCTCGATCCTCCCCACCGATCCTTCGCTTCCCCGTGGCCCTAGGCCAGCATCGACAGCACTCCCTCCCAGATCCAGCAGCGTCATTGTCGAGGTCAAGGGCTTCTTTGACCTGGTCCTTGACGGAGGGCAGGCTCGAGCGTCGGGAGATGACCTACGCATGCTTCTACGCGGCCCAGATCGAGCAAGGCAGTGGTACGCATCCCTGCTCCTTCCCTTCTCTTCTCCTGCATATCGCCCCCTCCCCCCTCCCTAAATCTGATGCATGCGTCCATTTTCTTGCATGTTCGTGAAGAGACCCGATCTGGTTTTGTGAAGGAAGGGGCCGGCCATGGAGAAGATCCCGCGGGCATAAGATCATCCATGGCGGCCTAGGAGGAGCACCACCGGTTCAGTTTCGTCACTTGCTCCACCGGTTCAGATGAGTCCCTCCACTTCTCCTCATTTGGATAATCCCAAATCTCTGCTCTCTTACTCACCTCGTCCGTTCTCCCTCCCAGATCCGTCGTCACTCGAGCACCAGGATGTCGGGTTGACTACTATCAACGCCAACGGCCGCCGCCAGCCTCGTCATCGACGACCACACCAACTGGCGTTGCCTCTCCCATTCCATGCCTGTTTAGTAGCTCTGCGTGGTCATGTTTACAGTTGCATGCATATGTTAACTGGTATTAGATAAATTTTAAGAGACAATGTCATTTGGTACTCAAGGTTGCCTAAAATTACTCTGCCATTGTTAACTGAATGAACAGAAACAATACTACACGAGTTCCACTAGTTACTTTATATGAAGCAACAGTTATCTTGCAGCCATCTAATATGCAATTCTAATAATATTTCATATCCTGATTTTTAAGTTGTATATGTCATTCATGCATGAATTCCTTTCTTAAGTACCAGCTCCCTAATCATGTTTTTTGTTTTTCGGGTTGCTATCTTGGGATAGAATCCCTTCTCCTATCTCATTGTGATTCCTACCTTTGGTTTGATTTGTTTTGTTTTTTGTGCAGGTTGCTTATATCTGATTTGGACGAGTTGTTGCTGCTCCCGCAGGTGGATGACGAGGCCTCGTGGCTGCTCCCTACTCCTCCAACCACATGACTTGGTGTGGTGAGCTCATGTCATGTCATCTCATCTCATCTCACGTGCACAACAAACTTTGGATTGTTCTGGACATGTCTTGGTTCATTATTTGAAAATTTGATTGCTATGGTGTTGTTTGAGGCTGGCTTGAGCAGAGGAAAAGCTGTTCCTTTTTTGATGATCATGGTGATACTGCTGTCATATTGCTTCTTGTAGTGAGTAGTATACTCATGGACCTAATAAAATGGTCCTTGATATGATGGAATTAGTAGCATTTGTGTGGGTTTACATTGTTCTGCCTAAACTACTATGGTTGCCAAGCCATCATCCATTGCATCAATCCTCATGAATTAGTGGACAATGTACAGATAAACTCTATGGAACAATAATGATAGTGATCCAGCACAATAGTTTACTTAATTCCTTTGCTGATGTTTAAACTGATAATTATGATGCATTGGTCCATATGGCCTTGTTTTTTAATGCATATATATGATTTAGTTGACAGGCCTTGATTTCAACCTCTGAAGTTTAACAAACTGGTCTATAATACTGAGGATGTATAATGTAGAAGTATAGAAACCATAAATTCAAGCTTCTGCTGTAGCATGCTCAATATATACTGTTAGAGAACAGTGTGTTCTACAAAAGGTTGAAACAGCATGGTCTCGGTCAGTTGTAGGAAGTAGAAACACTAAGGCTGACATCTTTTGCACCTCACTGTTTTATTTGTTTTTTCTAATTTAATTTTGTGGACAGTAAATTTGCAATTGTAAGCCCTTAGTAAAAAAATGCATTTTACGTTTCCATGCCCTGTAGTGATGAAGCATGTGTCTCTGATATTCTGCATGACTGAAAGGCTAATATCTTGTATAAATTTGGCTTTTGCAGGTAATCCTTTTCCCTGCCACGTTCAGCTGCATCACTCTGATGCCCATGAATGGTGATAGGAACCATCTTCCTGCCGCCATGAAGGGCCACTTGAAGCTGTCAAAAGACACCTGTAGAGTTTGTTATACTATGATCGCATTTGTATGTGTTGATGTAACAGATTGTTGCTTCTTGTTGATGTAACAGATTGTTGCTTCTTGTTGATGTAACAGATTGATCGCATTTGTATATTAGAATTGGCTTGTTACACCTGTTTTCTGTCTATTTTGATTTAAATACTGGTTGTTTAATTATTGGCATATT
>NW_021227954.1:0-2337 GCF_002162155.2 Triticum dicoccoides | reverse complement strand
GATACGCTCTATCACACATAAACCTCCTTATATCTTCCTCAAAACAACCACCATACCTATCTATTATGGCATTTCCATAGCCATTCCGAGATATATTGCCATGCAAGTTTCCACCGTTCCATTCATCATCATGACATACTTTACTTTTGTCATATTGCCATTGCATGATCATGTAGTTGACATCGTATTTGTGGCAAAGCCACCATGCATTATTTTCCATACATGTCATTCTTGATTCATCGCACCATCCCGGTACTCCGCCGGAGGCATTCATATAAAGTCGTATCTTGTTCTAGTTTCGAGTTGTAATTCTTATGTTGTAATCAATAGAAGTGTGATGATCATCATTATTAGAACATTGCCCAAAGAAAAAAAAGAAGAAGAAAGGCCAAAAAAAGAAAGGCCCAAAAAAAAGAAGAAAAAGAAAAAAAGAAAATAATAAAAAAGGGCAATGTTACTATCTCTTTTCCACACTTGTGCTTCAAAGTAGCACCTTGTTCTTCATGTAGTGAGTCTCATATTCTTGTGCTTCAAAGTAGCACCTTGTTCTTCATATAGTGAGTCTCATAAGTTATGTTTTTCATACTAGTGGGAATTTTTCATTATAGAACTTGGATTGTATATTCCTACGATGGGCTTCCTCAAATGCCCTAGGTCTTCGTGAGCAAGCAAGTTGGATGCACACCCACTAGTTTTATTTTGTTGAGCATTCATTCATAGCTCTAGTGCATCCGTTGCATGGCAATCCCTACTCCTCATGTTGACATCAATTGATGGGCATCTCCATAGGCCGTTGATTATCCTCGTCAATGTAAGACTTTCTCCTTTTTTGTCTTCTCCACACAATCCCCATCATCATATTCTATTCCACCCATAAAGTTATATCCATGGCTCATGCTCATGTATTGCGTGAATGTTGAAAAAGTTTGAGATTATTTAAGTATGAAAAAATTGCTTGGCTTGTCATCGGGGGTATAGAAGTTGGGAACATCTTTGTGTGACGAAAATGAAGCATAGCCTAACTATATGATTTTGTAGGGATGAACTTTCTTTTGCCATGCTATTTTGAGAAGACATGATTACTTTGATTAGTATGCTTCAAGTGTTACTATTTCTTTTATCAATATGAACTTTTATTTTGAATCATTTGGATCTAAACATTCATGCCACAATAAATAAAAATTACATTATGAATTATGCTAGGTAGCAGTCCACATCAAAAATTCTCTTTTTATTATTTACCTACTCGAGGACGAGCAGGAATTAAGTTTGGAGATGCTTGATACGTCTTCAACGTATCTATAATTTTTGATTGTTCCATGCTATTATATTACCCCTTTTGGATGTTTATGAGCTTTATTTTACACATTTATATCATTTTTGGGACTAACCTACTAACCGGAGGCCCAGTCCATATTGCTGTTTTTTTGCCTATTTCAGTATTTCGAAGAAAGGGAATATCAAACGGAGTCCAAACGGAATGAAACCTTTGGGAGCGTGATTTTTGGAACAAACGTGATCCAGAAGACTTGGAGTGCAAGTCAAGAAGCAGCCGAGTCTCACACGAGATAGGAGGGCGCGCCCCCCTATCTCGTGGGCCATATAAAAACAAAGGTAATAAATTATTTGTAGATGCATAACACGCGAAATGAGTGATGTACGTACTGGTTCATATATGGTTCCTTAAGGAAACAAAAGAAGTTGTGTACATAATAAATCAAGTAGAGAGAAGAGGAGAAACCATATGAGAAATAACAATTCAAAGATCACTCAGACCTCGCTTAATTCCACTTTCCACCTAAATATTAATACAACGATAATATAGTCATACAGAAAATAAGAGATAACCAAATTGGGCATACAAACAGTAGCACTTACAACTGTTGTTCTGTATCAAAACATTTGTTTGCCCTTGCATGGAGAACCTGCAAGTCAAGGGATGATTCTTTCTTCTTTTATTGTACTGGAAGTTGTTCCATTAGTACCAAATAAAGACCAAGCAAAGGAGATACAATAAGCACTAATCTAAGATGAGCCCAGAGTGAGTCTATTTTGTACTGAGGGCCCCTGCAGTTTTGCAACACCAACACCTACGATTGTTGTGGACTTGGACAATGGGACATGCAGACCCATGCCTTTGGTTTCAGTCCAGAAGGTGATGATGCTTGGGCCGGCAACAAAGGCAAAACTGCAGAATTTTGATTATTTGGTCTTGTGTGCATGCCAATCTAGCTATTGTCAGTCAGCTGATGCTTTCCCTATGAATTTTGTTGCCTTAGATCGTTCCTACAACTGATGCATGCCCTCTAATGACGTTCCTATCCAAGTGAGTTGAAG
>NW_021227953.1:0-419 GCF_002162155.2 Triticum dicoccoides | reverse complement strand
AAAAGAGGCACGGATCGCTAGGAAACAAGCTGGACATATAGCATCATGAACTAAAATATCCCAGACTTAGTGAAAATCACTAAGTCCCTGAAATCTGCATTCTCAGGTACCCTACTTCGCAAGCTTGCACAAGACAACACACACATCCTAAAAATGCATGGGTGGCACCTCTGGAAAGAAGACAAAATGCTTCACAATATATTCCAAAGGGGCACAGGCATATGATGCACGAATTAAACATAGCAAAAATGACAAAAGTGCATGATGAACTAACGGATCTGCAATTTAACTCACGAAGCCTCCTTCTAACAGCATTTTGGGCGTCAAGATGACCTCAAATGCAAATGATGCAATGGAATGAAATGATGTACATGTCGAGACGAAGATTTTGATATATCATATGCCCAAAACGGAGCTAC
>NW_021227952.1:0-1435 GCF_002162155.2 Triticum dicoccoides | reverse complement strand
GGGAAAGCAACTCATGTTCCTTGATTAGACCTTATGTTATATCTAATTACTGGAAATAAAATGTTGTTCAGACGAAGGCTAAAACTACAGTGGCAGACATGCTTCCAAGATCTCGTGAAGATCATTCTGCTGATGATGGTACTCTAACAGAAGAAGAACAGTGGGAAAGAGAGCAAGCCAGCCTTGTTCTGTTATTGAGAGGGGGAAGTTGAAATCTTACCAGATAAAAGACGTTAAGTGGCTAATATCACAGTGGCGAAATGAGCTTAATGGGATACTGCGTGATCAAATGGGCCTTTGAAAAACAATTCAGACAATTGCATTTCTTGGTCATCCTAAAGGGAATGGTCTGTATGGTCCATACATGGTTATTGCTCTTCCTTCCACCCTGTCAAACTGGTTGAACGACTCAATGAGGTAAAGCATCCAGAGTTGTCCTTCACTGTGCTTAGTTTGTTTGCTATCTTATGTGGAATACTTAATTTCAGGATTGCTCCTTCTCTAAATGGTTTGATTTATCATGGAGATAAAGTGGCTCGGACAGAGCTAGCGAGAAACTACATGCCCAAAACTGTTGGTCCTGGTTTTCTGATAATAATCACTTCATATGAGATGGCTATGTTTGATGCAAAGTTTCTTGCTAATTATAAGTGGAAGTCACATGATCTGAATTATTGCCCTTATATATTTCTCTCTCTTCCCCATGTATGTACGTCTTGGCCAGATTCTTTTTTCCAGGGACATCTTTAAAAAAATACAAAGTGCAAATTATTGAGGGAGTTGGGGCACGTTCCAATGGATAAAATGCTCCTTTGACTAGGAGTTGGGGCAGAGTTGTGGTCGCTACTGAATTTCATTTTGCCTGATATATTCTCATCCCATGACGAATTTGAGTCATGGTATGATTCATTTCCTTTTGATGGGCATTTTCTATATGTGCCATTTTTGTTCATTAGTTTTAGTATCCTTGAATTACTTTGTTTCCCAATAACTGATTGCTGTCTCATGCCTTTTGTTTGCCTTTTACAGTTTTATTGTTGTAATTATATATAAATTATCTTGATTGTTGTAATTAACATTTGTTTAGGTTTCAAACAATTTAGCTTTCAAAAGGTTTAGCTTTCTCACTTCCTATATGTTCAGCGCCTGGGCTTGTGGAGTATGTTATGTTTGTCTGTTCCTGTTCGTACCTTCGTGATGACTGGTTCGGTGCGTCGTGCATGTGGGTCCTATGTGCAGCCATCGCGAGAGCACGACGCAAATAAGGAGCCTTTTCACAAGTCACAGCCCAACATCAAAGAGAACTCTTTCTCTTTCAGCGATTTATTGCAATTGTCATACATTGATCGAGTGTACACAGGTATGTATATTATAGTATAGTTTGTCAGAAATAAAGGAGGGGTGGACACCCTGCCTCGCCCTACCGGGAGCTCCA
>NW_021227951.1:0-2460 GCF_002162155.2 Triticum dicoccoides | reverse complement strand
CTAGACCTAGCCGCATGGCATGGCCATGGACATGGCGGCGGCCAGATACACCCCCTCCCCTGCTCCGTTCCCTCGACAGCCGGTGGTCATCCCCCATTAGGCCACCCGCAGCAGCTCACCCGCCCCTCCTCCTCCTCCCCGACGCCGATGCGCTCGTTCCCCACCTTCCCCCGCCTGAACCGCCTCCTCGATCCTCCCCACCGATCCTTCGCTTCCCCGTGGCCCTAGGCCAGCATCGACAACACTCCCTCCCAGATCCAGCAGCGTCATTGTCGAGGTCAAGGGCTTCTTTGACCTGGTCCTTGACGGAGGGCAGGCTCGAGCGTCGGGAGATGACCTACGCATGCTTCTACGCGGCCCAGATCGAGCAAGGCAGTGGTACGCATCCCTGCTCCTTCCCTTCTCTTCTCCTGCATATCGCCCCCTCCCCCCTCCCTAAATCTGATGCATGCGTCCATTTTCTTGCATGTTCGTGAAGAGACCCGATCTGGTTTTGTGAAGGAAGGGGCCGGCCATGGAGAAGATCCCGCGGGCATAAGATCATCCATGGCGGCCTAGGAGGAGCACCACCGGTTCAGTTTCGTCACTTGCTCCACCGGTTCAGATGAGTCCCTCCACTTCTCCTCATTTGGATAATCCCAAATCTCTGCTCTCTTACTCACCTCGTCCGTTCTCCCTCCCAGATCCGTCGTCACTCGAGCACCAGGATGTCGGGTTGACTACTATCAACGCCAACGGCCGCCGCCAGCCTCGTCATCGACGACCACACCAACTGGCGTTGCCTCTCCCATTCCATGCCTGTTTAGTAGCTCTGCGTGGTCATGTTTACAGTTGCATGCATATGTTAACTGGTATTAGATAAATTTTAAGAGACAATGTCATTTGGTACTCAAGGTTGCCTAAAATTACTCTGCCATTGTTAACTGAATGAACAGAAACAATACTACACGAGTTCCACTAGTTACTTTATATGAAGCAACAGTTATCTTGCAGCCATCTAATATGCAATTCTAATAATATTTCATATCCTGATTTTTAAGTTGTATATGTCATTCATGCATGAATTCCTTTCTTAAGTACCAGCTCCCTAATCATGTTTTTTGTTTTTCGGGTTGCTATCTTGGGATAGAATCCCTTCTCCTATCTCATTGTGATTCCTACCTTTGGTTTGATTTGTTTTGTTTTTTGTGCAGGTTGCTTATATCTGATTTGGACGAGTTGTTGCTGCTCCCGCAGGTGGATGACGAGGCCTCGTGGCTGCTCCCTACTCCTCCAACCACATGACTTGGTGTGGTGAGCTCATGTCATGTCATCTCATCTCATCTCACGTGCACAACAAACTTTGGATTGTTCTGGACATGTCTTGGTTCATTATTTGAAAATTTGATTGCTATGGTGTTGTTTGAGGCTGGCTTGAGCAGAGGAAAAGCTGTTCCTTTTTTGATGATCATGGTGATACTGCTGTCATATTGCTTCTTGTAGTGAGTAGTATACTCATGGACCTAATAAAATGGTCCTTGATATGATGGAATTAGTAGCATTTGTGTGGGTTTACATTGTTCTGCCTAAACTACTATGGTTGCCAAGCCATCATCCATTGCATCAATCCTCATGAATTAGTGGACAATGTACAGATAAACTCTATGGAACAATAATGATAGTGATCCAGCACAATAGTTTACTTAATTCCTTTGCTGATGTTTAAACTGATAATTATGATGCATTGGTCCATATGGCCTTGTTTTTTAATGCATATATATGATTTAGTTGACAGGCCTTGATTTCAACCTCTGAAGTTTAACAAACTGGTCTATAATACTGAGGATGTATAATGTAGAAGTATAGAAACCATAAATTCAAGCTTCTGCTGTAGCATGCTCAATATATACTGTTAGAGAACAGTGTGTTCTACAAAAGGTTGAAACAGCATGGTCTCGGTCAGTTGTAGGAAGTAGAAACACTAAGGCTGACATCTTTTGCACCTCACTGTTTTATTTGTTTTTTCTAATTTAATTTTGTGGACAGTAAATTTGCAATTGTAAGCCCTTAGTAAAAAAATGCATTTTACGTTTCCATGCCCTGTAGTGATGAAGCATGTGTCTCTGATATTCTGCATGACTGAAAGGCTAATATCTTGTATAAATTTGGCTTTTGCAGGTAATCCTTTTCCCTGCCACGTTCAGCTGCATCACTCTGATGCCCATGAATGGTGATAGGAACCATCTTCCTGCCGCCATGAAGGGCCACTTGAAGCTGTCAAAAGACACCTGTAGAGTTTGTTATACTATGATCGCATTTGTATGTGTTGATGTAACAGATTGTTGCTTCTTGTTGATGTAACAGATTGTTGCTTCTTGTTGATGTAACAGATTGATCGCATTTGTATATTAGAATTGGCTTGTTACACCTGTTTTCTGTCTATTTTGATTTAAATACTGGTTGTTTAATTATTGGCATATT
>NW_021227950.1:0-720 GCF_002162155.2 Triticum dicoccoides | reverse complement strand
CTGATCTACAACATCATTGTCATTCATTAAATGTTTTCTCAACCAACTGCCGAAAGTCTCCATGTGGGCCTTCCTAATCCAGGATTCAGGCTTCCCCGGGTTGTCCGAGCGTAAAATATTCTTGTGTTTCTCAAAGTACGGAGCCACCAAGCTGGAATTGGTCAGTACAGTGTGGTGTGCTTCAGTCAGAGAATGGCCGTCCATACATATCGTTGATTTCCTTCCGATCGTGCCTTTTCCACTTAGTCTCCCCTCGTGCCGCGATCGAGGAAGACCAATCGGCTTAAGGTCAGGAACAAATTCAACACAAAACTCAATTACCTCCTCATTTCCATAGCCCTTGGCGATGCTTCCTTCTGGCCTAGCACGGTTACGAACATATTTTTTTAATACTCCCATGAACCTCTCGAAGGGGAACATATTGTGTAGAAATACAGGACCGAGAATGAAAATCTCTTCCACTAGGTGAACCAAGAGGTGCGTCATAATATTGAAGAAGGATGGCGGGAACACCAACTCGAAACTGACAAGACATTGGATCACATCGTTCTGTAACCGTGGTAGATCTTCTGGATTGATTACCTTCTGAGAGATTGCATTGAGGAATGCACATAGCTTCACAATGGCTACTCGAACATTTTCCGGCAGGAGCCCCCTCAAAGCAATCGGAAGCAATTGCGTCATAATCACGTGGCAGTCGTGAGACTTCAGATTTTGGAA
>NW_021227949.1:0-1587 GCF_002162155.2 Triticum dicoccoides | reverse complement strand
CCAGCCCGCTAGGGGCTGGTTCCCCTCCCACTTCAGCCCATGGGGCCCTCCGGGATAGGTGGCCCCAACCGGTGGACCCCCGGGACCCTTCCGGTGGTCCCGGTACAATACCGGTGACCCCCGAAACTCTCCCGATGGCCGAAACTGCACTTCCTATATATAATTCTTTACCTCCGGACCATTCTGGAACTCCTCGTGACATCCGGGATCTCATCCAGGACACCGAACAACTTTCGGTTTGCTGCATACTCATATTCATACAACCCTAGCGTCACCTAACCTTAAGTGTGTAGACCCTACGGGTTCGGGAGACACGCAGACATGACCGAGACGACTCTCCGGTCAATGACCAACAGCGGGATCTCGATACCCATGTTGGCTCCCACATGCTCCTCGATGATCTCATCGGATGTACCACGATGTCGAGGATTCAAGTAACCCCGTATACAATTCCCTTTGTCAATCGGTAAATTACTTGCCCAAGATTCGATCGTCGGTATCCCAATACCTCGTTCAATCTCGTTACCGGCAAGTCACTTTACTCGTACCGTAATGCATGATCCCGTGACCAAACACTTGGTCACTTTGAGCTCATTATGATGATGCATTACCGATTGGTCCCAGAGATACCTCTCCGTCATACGGAGTGACAAATCCCAGTCTCGATCCATGTCAACCCAACAGACACTTTCGGAGATACCTGTAGTGCACGTTTATAGTCACCCAGTTACGTTGTGACGTTTAGTACACCCAAAGCACTCCTACGGTATCCGGGAGTTACACGATCTCATGGTCTAAGGAAAAAATACTTGACATTGGAAAAGCTCTAGCAAATGAACTACATGATCTTGTGCTATGCTTAGGATTGGGTCTTGTTCATCACATCATTCTCCTAATGATGTGATCCCGTTATCAACGACATCCAATGTCCATAGTCAGGAAACCATGACTATTTGTTGATCAAAGAGCTAGTCAACTAGAGGCTTACTAGGGACATGTTGTGGTCTATGTATTCACACATGTATTACGATTTCCGGATAACACAATTATAGCATGAATAAAAGACAATTATCATGAACAAGGAAATATAATAATAATCATTTTATTATTGCCTCTAGGGCATATTTCCAACAGGACCCACATGCGTCCGGACAGTCCCTATCCCCATGATGTAGCAGGCCGGCCAACGAAGCCAGCACCGGCCGTAGACCACTGACACCTCGCCACCACCAGGGAGCAACACTGCCGCATCGAGCCGCCGGCCCGCGCTAGCCCAGATCTGGGCCGAGCGGGCACCACCACGCTGCCCGCGACCAACGGCCGCGTCGCCGCGCCAAGGGAACTTGTGGCCCACGGGATAGCTGCCGGCCGATAGGGCCCGATTTGGGCTAGCGCGCACCACCGCGCTGCCCGCGACCAACGGCTGCGTCGCCACGCCAAGGGAACCCGTGGCCCACGGGATAGCTGTGGGCCGAGAAGCACCGCCGCCGTCAAGAGGGCCCCGCGCCCCCCAACACACGCACGGGGAAGGAACGCCCCGCCGCCACCAGCGCCGCGCAGGCACGGCCCGACGGACCACGCCGGCAG
>NW_021227948.1:0-1239 GCF_002162155.2 Triticum dicoccoides | reverse complement strand
GATTGATTGGGGTTGGTCTGGGGACACTCACGCATATAGTGACCAGATTCCCCACACTTGAAACAAGTCACGGAACTGGTACGTGGAGGAGCATTGTTAGATGGACCCCCATAGGGCTTGGCCGGTGCAGACTGTTGAACAGGGCGAGGCGCCTGGAAAGATGGCCTCGGTGTGAACCTGGGTGGCAGGGCGGTATTGGGCACCCACACGCGGCGCTTCTGAGGACCAGCACCGGATGAGGAACCCATATCACGTCCATGCTTGCGTGTTGCGTCATAGTCAGTCTGACCAGTTTCAGCACTGATGGCTTTGTTGACAAGTTTCGAAAAAGATGTGCACTCATGCAGACGGAGGTCGCGGCGAAGCTCAGGACTAAGGCCCTTACGGAACCTTGCTTGCTTCTTGGCGTCAGTAGACACTTCCTCAGTTGCATATCGGGCGAGATTACCAAACTCCCTGCTATAGGCATCCACAGAAAGTCGGCCTTGGGTGAAATTGCAAAATTCTTCACGTTTACGGTCCATGAGACCCTCCGGAATGTGATGTTCACGGAAAGCCTCGCTGAACTCAGCCCAAGTTGTGACATGGCCCGCTGGGCGCATAGCTCCATAATTCTCCCACCATAGACTGGCGGGGCCTTCAAGATGATACGCAGCAAAGGTGACCTTGTCAGCCTCCGCTACTAGCGCGGAACGCAGCTTGTGAGAGATGCTGCGAAGCCAGTCATCAGCGTCGAGAGGCTCGGCGGAGTGGTGGAACGTGGGTGGATGCAATTTGATAAAATCACTGAGTGACACCACGTTAGCCCTCTGATGGTGTGATGTATTCTGTTCAATACGCTCCAACAAACGGTTTGTCTCCCGCTTGTTTCTCTCAGCTTCCATCATAACCTCGGCTAGTGAAGGGGGATGAGGCAGATTTGCATCCCTGGCTTCACTGCCTTCGGCCTGCTCTTGAGAAGCAGGGTTAGCGCGCGTGTTGACCATCCTAGGAAATCAAGACAATGTTTTAGTCAGGATGGTAAAATTCCGACATAGGATACATAATGTAGGAATAACTCGGAATGCAAGATGATCATCCGTATGACATGGTAGATACAGAAACTGCTTCTTTTATTCCATCGTCATACACACCATACAGGGTTTAGTACAAGACCAAACATAGTACTATTACGGTGAAAAGAGGATTACATCTCATCGGAGGCATTCCAAGCTCCTATACATTATTTTTCTACATCTC
>NW_021227947.1:0-730 GCF_002162155.2 Triticum dicoccoides | reverse complement strand
AAAACATGTCAGAATTGGCAAACCTGTGAGTGTTGACGACAGACGCGTAAACGCACCCCGGGGATTGACACTCATGGAAATCGCTCTAGGACCCCAAAACGGTGAGTAATAGTCCACGAAACGGACCAAAATTGGCAAAAATTGTGAGTGTTGATGACCGACACGTAAACGTACCTCGGAATTCACAAATCGTGGAAATCACTCCGAGACCCCAAAACAGTGAGTAATAGTCCACGAAATGGTCAGAATTCACCAAAACTATGAGTATTGATGCCGGACATGCAAACACACCATGGGGATCGTCAATCGTGAAAATCTCTCCGGGACCCCAAAACCGGCCAGAATCGTGAGTAATAGTCCACAAAACGGACCAGAATTAGGCCAAATTGTGAGTGTTGATGACCGACACATAAGCACACCTTGGGGTTCGACATCCATGTAAATCTCTTTGGGACCCCAAAATGGTGAGTAATAGTCCACGAAACGGGTCAGACTCGACAAAAACCGTGAGTATTGATGACCGACACGTAAACGCACCCCGGGGTTCAACAATAGTCCATGAAACAGGCCAGAATCAACAAAAATTGTGATTGTTGATGACCGACATGTAAGCGCACCTTGGGGTTCAACAAATAAGGAATTCGCTTTGGGACCCCAAAACCGTGAGTAATAGAGCACGAAACAGGTTAGAATCGACAAAAACCGCGAGCGTTGATAACCGACACGTAAG
>NW_021227946.1:0-661 GCF_002162155.2 Triticum dicoccoides | reverse complement strand
TGAACACAGAAAAACAATGGAGTTCAAATAAGTTCAATAAAATGAAATCCCTTTGTAACAAACGAGTTTCCGTATGAAACCCTCATACTTCGAAAGAGATTGTCCGTTTTGTACACGAAGTGCATCCAGTTTTTGTCGTAACCCTCTATACTTTTTCGCACATGCTATGTGGGTGAAATGATGATACCATGCCAACTTGGAACCTTTTCAGAGTTCATTTCAAATGCTTTTCAATTTCATGGTCTTATAGGTTAAAATAATGAGTAAATGCATGAAAATAACAAATGAAGTCAAAAAGGGTTGTAAATTGATGATGTGGCTTTGAATGGTGCCTTTTGAACACAAAAAACAATGGAGTTCAAATAAGTTCCAAAAAATGAAATCCCTTTGTAACAGACGAGTTTCCGTATGAAACCCTGATACTTCGAAAGAGATTGTCCGTTTTGTACATGAAGTGCATCCAGTTTTTGCCATAACCCTCTCTACTTTCTCGCACATGCTATGTGGGTGAAATGATGATACCATGCCAACTTGGAACCTTTTCAGAGTTCATTTCAAATGCTTTTCAACTTCATGGTCTTACAGGTCAAAATAATCAGTAAATGCATGAAAAATAACAAATGAAGTCAGAAAGGGTTGTAAATTGATGATGTGGCTTTGA
>NW_021227945.1:0-820 GCF_002162155.2 Triticum dicoccoides | reverse complement strand
TTTTTTGAAAAAAACTTAGTAATGGCGCACCTGTGGACAGTGCACCATTACTAGTTACATAAGTAACAATTTTTTTTTCAAAACTACTAATGGCGCACGGTGGGTGTGGTGCGCCATTACTATGTCAACTAGTAATGGCGCACCACTCCCACGGTGCGCCATTAGTAGTTTTGAAAAAAATTAATTTTTTTTACTAATGGCGCACCAACACATGGTGCACCATTAGTATTTAGTAATGACGCACCACATGTACAGTGCGCCATTAGTGTCCATCTCATCTATAGCCATTTTTCTAGTAGTGGCCTTTTGACCTAGATACTTGTTACGCAGCATGGTTTGCCAAGCACCATCCTCAGTAAAAAGTTTGAACAACCATTTACTAAGTAGGGCCTCATTCTTGACCTACAGGTCATGAATTCCAAGCCACCTTGGTCTTTCGGCCTACAAACCACGCTCCATTTGGTCAGCCGGTAGTTTTTCTTTTCACCATCTCCTTGCCAAAAGAATCTGGACCTAAAATAGTCCAATCTTTGCAAGACCCCTTTTGGAAGGCACTAAGAACTAATCTACAGTCGGCGATAGTTAACAAGTACTCCCTCCGTTCCTAAATATAAGTTTTTTTAGACATTTCAAATGGACTACAACATATGAATGTATGTAGACATATTTTAGAGTATAGATTCACTCATTTTACTCCGTATATAGTCACTAGTTGGAATCTCTAAAAAGACTTACATTTGGAAACGGAGGGAGTACAATATAGCATATAACTTTCAATGTGTGCGGACTTGCGGCTTCCTAGCAGTGAGTTCTTTTTTTT
>NW_021227944.1:0-852 GCF_002162155.2 Triticum dicoccoides | reverse complement strand
CGCTGATGCAGGTTAGGGACGTCGTTTCAAGACACGCTGATGCAGGTGATGGAGGTGGCCTGCCCGCTGTAGCTCCAGCTCTTCGGTGGCAGTAGTTTTCAGTTCGGTAGCAGCAGCAGTAGATGGTGATGGCAATGCTGCCTCCTCCTTAGGGTTTTTTTAATGTGGACATTAGTGATTTCTCTCCTATCGCTTGCTATATACCCCCCCCCCCCAGCATTGAGATGTAGTAACACAGTCATCTTAGAAATTAAATGTTGATGACACTTTTTAAATTAAAAACATTTAAGATTGTATGTATAAATGTCAGTCTCATATTGACGAAATGGGCACCCCACATTTCAAATATGTGGTTTGCTTATTAGAAAAACTATTCAGCATGTGTTATAAAAGATTTAGTTGTGCGGTGAGATGAGTAGGAGGGTTGAGAGAATGCGGCGGCGTGATCTAGACATCCCCTTGTTCGCCAGGCAGGGCAACGCGGGGTACCTGACATCTTTTCGATGGTGATCTTAGGCGTGTATCTATATTTTTTGTGTTGTATCAAATGTGCCTTGGAAAAAGTTAATTTATTTCCTAACTACATTGTTAGGAATGCTAGCTTTTGTGCGTCAAACAAATATACATGGATCTTTAGAAAAACAATATACACATGGACATTTTGTTCTCACGTCCCGATCGATTCAACCACGTGCAAACGAATACTTACTAAATAATACAGAGTACATAGTTATTCTTCTTTAGGATCCTGTAGTATCCTATGGCGCGTGAGTTTTAATGTATATGTGCTAAAAAAGGAGTTTTAATGTATACAGCTCAGCGCATACGGAATCAAACCTCATGGCCTATGAC
>NW_021227943.1:0-749 GCF_002162155.2 Triticum dicoccoides | reverse complement strand
TGCTCGCCATTTCTACCTATTTTCTCACCATGCACACTATCCACATCAGCTTTATGCCACATCATCAGTTCTCCCTCCACCTAGGCCTCCCTCATGCAACAGATTATTAGGGAAAATTTAATGTCTATCGCTTATCACTAAACTCATGCATGCGTTCATAGCTAGCAACGCCCAACATTATTACGTGCATGCAGTGGTTACGGGGATAGCCATCAATATAGGATCACAACACCACTTTGCTAGCTATTAACATGGGAGGACACTGATTTACGCGGACGACTAGGGTCTTTCATCTCCCCTTGAACGAATAAATCTCTTCACCGTTTTGTCTATGATAACCCCTACGGATTCTTCTCATCTTCCCTCTCTATCTGATTCTTCTCATCTTCCCTCTCTATCTGTACTCTGTACCTCTATCTCTCTCCACATCCCGTCAAAAATTTTTACCTCTATCTCTCCACACTGCGCCACCACTAGCAAGCCTTCACGGTCATCGCCGTCGGAGACCCAGGCAATGCTGCTGTAATACCTGATTGTTTGTATGTCTGCGGTCGAATGCAACGGTGAGCGGCGCCGCCTCGAACACGATGACCTGCGTCCTTCTGGCTGGTCAGGTTTCCGACGAGCACTACTCCCTGACTCCGGTTTAGATCATCCAGTCCAGCCCGCGGGCTGTGCGCTACACAAGAAAGGCACACTCTTGGTGGTCCTCACGAACCAGGCCGTGGTCGCCAAGGGCTACTGCAGAG
>NW_021227942.1:0-10903 GCF_002162155.2 Triticum dicoccoides | reverse complement strand
AAGTCAGAAGACTCAAATAGAAAGAAAGAACAAAACCAGTAGTATTAAGGCCTCCATGCTTAGTTTTAGAAGGAGTTCACTAGCTAGTAACCGAATAAACACTTGATATGGACTTGCTTCCCACTGGTACTCTGCCTCAATCGAAAATAAAGGAGTGACAATCACCATAATTAAGGACCAACATTCTTGTTATTATGAAAAAATTGGGAGTCAAGGAATGCATTTGCCTTCAGTGGAGAAAATCATACTTCATGACTCACTATTAGGATCATTATTCATGACTTATCCCTCTTTGGTTGTTCAAAAAACATCTATTTGCATTTAGTTACAGATGTAAATCAACTTAGTCTTTTCATGCATGTCATCTCGTCAAATTAATATGCTGAAAGAATGTTATATTTTCCACAAAAGAGAAGGAAATAGTGTTTATGTGCTGAAACATAGTTCATAGTTGTACTTCAAAACGTGTATTGCTCTCGATACCTTTTCAGTCCAACATCTTATGTCGAGCGTGTACTCTGTATCTATCCTCTTTCGGTGGATGAAGCATTATTTGGACCTTGGGACGCTTAGGTATGTGGAAAGAGGGTTGGAGTTGACTAGGTGATGTGGCAACCACGGTGGCATAACCTGGTTCTCACTAAGGAGTATCACTCTAACCCAAGATATCACAATCAAGGTTCATGGTGGATCAAAATCCAAATTTGATTCCAGATAAATGAAACAACTGTTACTGGTTTCATCTTTGTATGTCTCCATCGAGGTTCATGGTGGTGTTCTATGAAGGTTTTATTTTCCACAATCAAGGATTCAATTGGTAAGTTGGTTTCAAATAGTTGTATATGTTTTTGTGTTTGCCTCATTTTGAAGAGTTTCATAGGTGTTATAGGGAGTTTCAGGAAGTATACTAGAAGTTTGGAATAGTTGGAGAGATTGTTAAATGGATCCCCCTCTTTCCTTTGTTTTAATGAAATTTCGGGGAAGTTCCAAATATTTCATCTCAATTCAATAGAAGATATACTATTAAATTTTGCAGACCTATAGCAACATTAATTCACCTCTCACCCCACAAACAAAATGGAACTTGCCTCCCAGGGAGAGGATTTGTGGCATGCAAGTGCAGGGTCACGTATGTCCCTAGTGCTCTCTTTTTTATTTTGGCTTCCGATTTTCAATGTTTTATATCTTTTAAAACAAAATTCCAAATAAGTTATGTTTTCATATTCATGTTTCTCGTGACCAGCGCTTTCAAATAAGATCCATTTTGAATATATTTTGACTACTTTTAAAAAATATGTTAAGTTTCAATGTTGAAATTTAGTACGAGCAACTGATAAAAAATCAATTATTTTGTGTTTACGACCAACAGAAAAAATTGCTTGAAATTATCTCTCTAAAACTTGTTGAAACTTGATTGTTTTAGATGCAAAAACTGCAAGTTTCGTCCTTGAAACTTAAAAGTTTTTGAGAGATTTTCTTTCTATTGTGCCCTCGTGCGGGATTAAACTACTGTGTGAATCGTGAGGCAAAACGAACAGGCAGCAGGTCTTGGCAGGTGAGTGCTCCCGCACTCGCGTGCGCCTGCGCATATCCGTTTCCTCCCACTATGAATACACTTTGAACACTGCTCTAATGGTTCTTCAATTATCCTTTTTTCTATTCCTTTATGTTCGTTTGCCCGGAATTGTTGCCATCATGTCTTGATTACATATAAACATCACGGCCTACATCCTTCTCTGCTCCCATGTCCTATCACCAATTTACATAGAATTAGTGGGCTGAATATGATCTTTATCCATCAAGATCGGCAACCACATGCTATTTTTATATATATATAATTTCTCACATATATACTCCAAATGCCATTTGCTAGTGACAGATGAGCAACATATATATAAATAAAGACAGATCAGTTTTTGGCATCTACAAAGAGATGCATTGCTCTTAGTCAACCAGAGAAAGAAACCACGTGGAACCTGTCATACTTTTCCACAAGCCTAGCAGCCTAACTTTGACCATTCTACATGCATCTCATGCAACTGACAGAAGAGTGCTAATATAAATAGATGGCTCGTGCCCGCCATAGTTGGGCAAAGCCACTGAGCTAGCAATCCTTACAGTGAAGAACACACTGAGCCAAAGTACGTAGCTAGATAAGTTTGCGAGCCATGGCTTCCAACTCCACCTGTAGGGCATGGCATTGCTTGCTTGCCCTCTTCCTCCTCGCCTCGGCCGCGTATGGGCAGCTCTCACCGTCGTTCTATGCGAGGAGCTGCCCGACGTTGCAGCTGATCGTGCGCGCCACCATGATCAAGGCGCTCCTCGTTGAGCGCCGAATGGGCGCGTCCCTCCTCAGGCTCCACTTCCATGACTGCTTTGTTCAAGTAAGTAGCTAAACTAAACCTTTAAGCAAACATAGTTATGTCGATTGATTTACAGTAATTTTCTTTTCACAGAGAAGGTCAGATTAATGCGGGAATTTTGTTATATGTATGTATATATAGGGCTGTGACGGGTCCATTCTCTTGGATGACGTGGGTAGCTTCGTGGGCGAGAAGACGGCCGCCCCGAACAATAACTCGGTGCGGGGCTACGAGGTGATCGACGAGATCAAGCGGAACGTGGAGCTGCTCTGCCCTGGCGTCGTCTCCTGCGCGGACATCGCTGCTCTCGCAGCACGGGACGGCACGTTTCTGGTACGTACATAAAATCAGTGGACATTTGGCACAGTGCACGTACAAGTTTTTAATGCTGACAACAAGTGTCTTGGATCAGCTAGGGGGGCCCAGCTGGGCGGTGCCGCTCGGCCGGCGCGACTCAACGACGGCCAGCCTGACCGAGGCGAACGCCGACCTCCCAGCTCCCTTCTTAACCCTGGACGGGCTCGTCATGGCGTTCGACAAGAAGAAGCTAAACCCGCGTGACCTCACGGCGTTATCCGGTGCGCACACTATCGGCTTCTCTCAGTGCCTCAACTTCCGCGACCACATCTACAACGGCACCAACATCGACCCGGCATTCGCCACACTGCGCAAGCGTACCTGCCCCGCCCAGCCCCCCAACGGCGACATGAACCTGGCGCCGTTCGACGTGCAGACGCAGCTCGTCTTCGACAACGCCTACTACCGCAACCTGGTCGCCAAGCGCGGCTTGCTGAACTCCGACCAGGTGCTCTTCAACGGCGGCTCACAGGACGCGCTGGTGCGCCAGTATATCGCCAACCCGGCGCTCTTCGCCTCCGACTTTGTGACGGCGATGATCAAGATGGGGAACATCACACCGCTGACTGGAACCGCCGGCCAGATTAGGCGCAACTGCAGGGTCGTCAACAGCTGATTCGTCCATCGTCTCGCCATATATACGTGTTACATATGGGCGTAAAATGAGTGCGTAAAGTTAGGTTGGTTACGTCTACGTAGTAATCACCTAGCATGCATGGCAGAATAAGCGGCAATGCTACACGTACAAACGATTTACAGGCTTTTACAGGATGATTGACCTTGATTGGTTAATAGGTGAGCGGGGCGGCCCACCCCCCTGAAAATTAGGGGGGAGAGATTTGTGATTGGTTGTTAGATGGAACGAGCGTGTAAAAGCGTGTAAGTCTTTGTATGTCTAGCATTTTTGCAGAATAAGAGCCGTTTGGTTCAGATAATGCCTGGATTGAGTAACCTTCCAACTCCAGGGTTGTAAGATACATGCTTCATCATGTAAGTATCTCCGATCGTATGCATGCAGTGCTATAATGGAAACCAAGAATGCATGGTTTTTTATGCAACACTCGTGTGAGATTTGCGACAAAACTGTGAGAGAAAACAAATGTGAAGAGAGATTTTTTTTTTTATCTTTCTTTTTTCGAGGCGACTCTTTGGTTTAATTTTACTAGCTAACTGCCCATACGTTGCAACGGGTGTATACATATTTTAGTGGTTCAACATCAATTTTGTGCTACAGATACCTTACACACACCATATTCTAAATTTTGGTAAGATATAATTTCATTTAGGTATGGGCAGGGGAAGGTAAATAATGCGGAGAAAAAATACGAGCAAGGAGGTGAGGCTAACCGGTGGGAGGAGACGTATGTGATAAAAGGGGATTGACCGGAGTGGAGGTGACGAAACGAACTCCCCAATAATAGAGATTAAGACGAGTGTACTGACGCAAGCCCCTTTTATGAATCACATACAACTACCAATAGCAGCCAAGAATACTAGAAATAGCCAATAGGTCTCGGCTCCCATATAATTGCGCCTGATTTAAATAATAATAATAATTTAGAAATTGCATAAAAATACAAAATTTCTGAAAATTCTTGGAAACAAGAATGGTATGGCTTTATACTCATATAAAAAGTTTCACCAAGGAGTGACTTCTGTGGACTCTAGGACAAAAACAAAACAAATTGGTTATTACAAAATTGTGAATTGTGACATTTATATAGTGTTGATTTTGTTTTATTTCGCCTAGAACACCATGGAAGCTAGTCATTCCTTCGTGAAACTTTTCACATTAGTATAACACTATGACAAATTTTAGCTATATTATTATTGTTTCCAAGAACTTTTAGGATTTGTTGACTAATTTTGTAATTTTCAACATGTATTTTGAATCTGTGTGCATTGGCACCCGAGACCAAAAGATCCACGCTAAGGAAAATATTTTTCTTCTACCACATCAGCACAGTCACCGTTCCTCCCCACCACACCTTTCCTTTTCTGGGCCGCACGAGCACCGCTCATCTTATTTGTGGACCTGGATTGCATAGCAAGAGGCCTAGACCGAATAACTGATTGGCCCTAAACCATACCATGTTAACGAATTGCTTCCTCTATCTTAAAATATAAGACCTGTTTTTAGGCTAAACAAGCCTAAAAAATTCTTCTATTTTAGCACCGAGGTAGTAGTAATTTCAAAATACTACACGACAGAGCAGATCTGCGATCAGAGCCAAATCATTTAGGGCCCTCGTATGAAGAAACAAAGGTTGCACAGAGAATAGTTAAGCTAAACAATGGGAAACCGTAAAAAAATATGTAACGTTCCGTTTCCTACCCTGTATGCATTTGTCTTCCTCCTTGGGCCGCCATCTCCCACTTAACCCACCTTTGATTATTTTTTGGGGGCCACACGCAGTACAATCCCACCCGGCTATGTCTTCTCCCTTCAGGATAGCCCCAATGCAACCTCCACCAACGACACTGTTTCTCGGTGATGCAATGCGCTGCCATTCCCATCGGCGCCTCGCCAGTTGTCCCCTCCCTGATAAGAGATCCACCCCTAATGAGGGTGATGGTGCCATGGCCTAGGTGGTCCTCGCTATGTCGGATTCCGGCCTGGTGGGTCGGGCCGAGGACCCCTATGTCGGTTCCATGCTGGGCCATGTTGGGCGTCAGATGACATGTTATGTGAGTACTCCGTAAAACCTGACGTACAAGCCGAAGATACTGGAGCCGTGGAGGACTCTACCTCCACCGACGTAGCTGACTAGGATCTGTAACCCTAGGACCCCTGATATGGTATATAAGCCAGGGTCAGGCTCGTCAAGAGCATACATACAATCCCTTCATATTAACATATACTTTATACACAACCCTAAATATACACGAATAGGAGTAGGGTATTACCTCTATCATGAGGGATCGAACCTGGGTAAAACTGTGCTCCTGTTACCATCCAGCCTATTCTCCTTCCCGAGATACTCTACCAAGGGATCTGCCAGAATCTACTCTGACAGTGGTCGCCCAAGCAAGTTGGCTATCTGCTTTGACAGATCAAGGCCAAGGTGGACTTCCCCACTCCGGAGGCAGACAGGCAGTCGTAGCCTGACTATGTGTGGATGCTTTTGAGGACGATTTGTTGAACTTGCTTTAATCTCGGCAAACGAATATGATGTGCAGCTCGGAGGCGACTGAGGTACTCATTACCCACAAGTACAGGGGGTCGCGACAGTCTTTGAGGGTAGTATTTTACCCAAATTTGTTGATTCAACACAAGGGGAGCCAAAGAATATTTATAATTCAAAGCATTGAGTTGTCAATTCAACCATACATGAGAAATCGCTTTCTTGCAATAATTTATTAGTAGCAGAGTAGCAGTAAAGTATCAATAATAGTAACAAGTGGGGCAGTAGCAAATAAACGGTGACACTAGTAGAAAAGCCTAAGCATGGATTAGCGATGGGATGTTCAGATGATGTTCAATATGCAACTGTTACGACCTAGAGTGACACAAAACATGGAAAATAAATTTCTAATAGAAACCTACATACTAAAATTTAGGACGTACATATGTTCTGTCTCCACTAAGATCACCCTTCCCTTCACCCCCTTGATGGGTCAAGGACATGCCCTGCAACGAGAATTGCACCCGACACCTCCTCCACCACGAAGAAGGCAAATGGATGATCAGCGACGAAGTCAACACGCACTGGCCGTTGGTAGGCCGCTATAAATCTACCAAAGCCAATAGTGACAGCGGCCGCCTCGGTCCCTTCCTCGTTTACCTTGATGACAGGCTTGTGTAATACTTCGCAAAAGCGTCGGGCTTCTGCCGCCCCCCTCCATCATGCCGGACATGTTGGACTTTTCCAGCTTGAATACGTGGTTGAGTCCATGTCCCGGAGAAGGTCGATCATTTCAAATGAACCAAAAGCACCCCAATATAAAGGAGATTTCAACATTAGAGCATCTCCAATAGATGATGCAAAATACGGCATCAAAAAACAGTTTTATGGCACTGAAAAGCAGGTTTTAAGGCACCAAAAAATTTATGTCGTGGGAGATGATGCAAAATAGGGCACTAGAAATTTTTCTGCCATAGCACATCATGTAAAACTGGTGCCCTAAAACTTCCAATCATGATAATATTCCAAGCACTATGAAATGTTCAAACTAAAACATGAGCTCAAGGTATTTGTGACATACATAATTATATGATTCGACAAAATACAAAAAATCTTAAGATTTATTTCTTGAATTGTTTCGAAATTGAAAGGACCGAAGGATTAAACAAAATCCCCAATTCTATGTGACAGAGAAAAGGATTGTATAGCACCAATGTAGAGAGTATTAGGACGAAGAGATTGACACGGGAGTATCTGCATGATGTACACATGAGTGTCAACAGCCAATCCAAATGGAATCTCGGGCACTAATCTCATAGGCTAACATGCAGCCTTGTTCTCGAGAAGAACCCGTGTCTTTGAAGCTGAAGGGGAACAGGTGAAAGAACACAAGGAGCGTCGTCAGTGAGGAATAATTGGAAGGCCTCGATGCTATCCTCTCTAGCACTAATCTCTTCCTTCCAATTAATTAGTGGAAGGCATCAATGCAATCCTTACACACTGGGCATTGCGCGCTTCCCCAGACTGTGTCGACCTCCGCAAATACCACCGTCGAGAGGCCATTCACGGCAGGTTTCGCCACCGCCCGCCGGCCCTTCACCGGGGGCACGTGCTCTTCCTCTGCTGGGAGTTTCCTGAACAACCTGTCGTCTTCCTACTAGAGTGTGGCAGGCCCGTCTCGCCCGGCAGTGCGCAATCGGCGTCTTCTTCCTCCTCATTCCAGTCGCGAGGCCGGGGAGAGGCGCGGCGGTCTCCTTTTAGGCATCGGCATAGCGGTCCATGTGCTGGGAAAGGAACGGCGCGTCAGGGTCGTAGTTGGGAGGCTGCACTGGCTGGCAGTGGGAGACAAAGTGGGCGCATTGGAGTTCTATTCTATGGCCGGCGGCGGTCACGGAAGGGGGGCGGGCGGCCAACACCTATGCTGCGGTTGTATTTTGCAGCAGTCGGGTGGATTGATGTAAATGTGTAGCACGTGGGAGTAAAATATGGGTCTGCTCCAAAAAAAATTGTAGCCCTATATAAGGATAGTGCATTTGTTGTATCTTTGTTTTTATGCCCGAAAACAGATTTTTGAGCATTGCCCTATTTTACATCATCTGTTAGAGATGCTCTGACTTTAAGCCACGACTTATTTGGTCATGAGGACAGTGTCCTTGGTGGGCGACACAAAATATGTGAGAAAGTCGCTCGACGCCTTGACTAAAGTATTGTTTGACATGTTATAGATCATGGAATTGACTAAACTCTATATATGCAAGTGAAGTGGCAGGTAATTGTAGCACAAACATGGAAATAAAATTTCTAATAGAAACCTAAAGATTAAAAATTAGGACGTATGTCCTAAACACCACCATTCCCTTCACTCCTTTGATGGGTCAAGGACGTGTCCTGCGAAGAGAATTGCACCCGACACCTCCTCCATCATGAAGAAGGCAAACGGATGATCAGCAACGAAGTCCACACGCAGTGGCTGTTGGTAGGTCGATAGTTCTTTGCCAAAGCCAACAGTGATGGCGGCTGCCTCGGTCCCTTCCTCATTCACCTCGATGACAGCCTTGTGTAATACTTCATACAGCGCCGGGCTTCTGCCGGCCCCCTCCCCCATCATGCCGGATAGGTTGGACTTTTCCAGGTTGAAAACTTCATTGAGCCCCACGTCCCAGAGAACGTTGATCATTTTTGTGGAGAAGGTGAGCTTGAACTTGGGCAGACGGAAGTCACCGACACGGACGGTGTTCGTCGGCAGGTACTCAAATAAAAAGTCAGGGATGGATGCGATCTTGTCGGTCAGCCGCCACAGCCCGTCATGAGGGAGACGCACATTGAGTAGATCGCCGGCTGAGCGGGCAAGCCTGTCTGGTAATAAAGCTGGACACCTGGGACGCGCTTCGTGCCCGGGTCACGCATGAAGGGCACGTCGACGGTGCTACCGTCTAGGCAGTGGAACTTGTCCTCTTGGTGTTTTTCTTGTGGAAAGGCTTGCGCAACCATCCCTTGAAGTAGATGGCGTTGGCGGCCACAAGGTCAGTGAGCTTGGATAGTTCGCGTGGATCAACGATCGAGCGGATGAGGTTGTTGGTCGACGCCGCTACCCATTCGTTGATGTGCTTCCCTGCTTCCTCCGGCTGCACCACCGCGCACATATTAGTTGCTGTAAATTGTGATAGATTGATCTCGAGTTCTGGACATGTGCCCATACAGCAAATGACAGATCGGCACTGAGCTTTTCGTGGAAGTCTACGGCGCCCGTCTGCGCGTTGTAGTACAACTTGAGGGCAGCGTCGACGTACGTGGCCTTGAGAGGTCTCGTCTTGTCGTGCCACACGGCGCACGCGAAGCTGATGCATGGTCCGCCGGTTTGTGACCGGTCGGGAACGCCTGCTCCGCCAGCGCACGGACGGACCCAGCGAGCTAGTCGCGGAACTGCGCGCCGAGGACGCCGAGCATCTGCGCGAGGGTGCGGCCCCGGGCGCCGGCGGCCACCAGCGACAGCGCCGTGTAAACCGACGCCGGCAAGAAGATGAGGTTGTCGTTGCTCTTGCCGATGTACCTTGTTAAGGGCTAGAGCGAGCGCCTGCAGACAGGACCCGGGGCTCGAGGAACGGGCGGGCAGGTCGGCCACGGAGTCCGTTAAGATCCATCGGCGGCATAGCTTGGGAAAGCGGCGGGGCTTCAGCGATTGCATCTTGGGTAGTACCCACGTGAGTTTGGCGATTTCACTACGTGCTCAGTGTTGGAACCGAGGATCGACAGACGATCAGACAAGAATACGAGACACGGTGGATTTCCGGGCGACAAACGCCCGTCGGGCAACAGATGACCCCGATGAACGCTGGCCTTTTTCTCTCTTGTATTCCCCTCGGCTCAAACCAAACAAGACGCAGTACATCGGCTAATGTAGCCCAGCACACAGGGCCTACCGCCACACTCTCGGCCACGCACGCACGTAGCACTCACTACACTACAGGCACGCCCATATCCTGATGCATGCATGCACTAACCAACTAACCTGCTAACTACGTGCATGCGCGTTACAAATGGACCCGGTCATGCGGGCTAGCTACTAACGAACCAACGCACCAGCCCTCCACTCTCGCCAGCGGCCGCTGCCTTACGAACCGGACCTAGAGCGCATACCCGCGCGCGCACGCCAGTCACCGCATGGAGGCGTGGTTTACTCCCAACACTCAGGCGTTCTGTCTGTCTATTTAGAAGTTGGGCCATTGGTATCACCGTGAGGGACCGAGCTCCACGCAATCTACTCTTTGGGCTCATTCGATTAGGGATTTTCTAAGAATTCCTATGGGTTTTCAACCATTGGATTTTTTTTTCTCTGTGTAGCATTCGTTTCACAGAAAGAAATGCACTAGATTTCTAAGGATTGCATTCATATTGTCTTGATTCTTTAGGATTCTGAGCATTACGTAAGACCTTATGATAAGCACCCAAGGGTTGGAGTGGGCTTATATGACACACCCTATTTCATTGCTTTAATTATTCCTTTTATTCCTTGGGCCCAATTTGTATGTATTGAGATATTCAAATCCATCTTAGTAGGTCCAATAAATTAAGAAATGTTGTATTATTTTAAAAAATTACATAAATCTTGATGAGTTAGGGTGATTTTGATTTAATGTGAGGTGCAAATCACTATACTTTTTGGGGTTGGATTGTATATGGGGACCACAGATCTAACAAAGGAAAAAAGATGATGCATAAATTTTCCATACATACAGTGTACATAATACAACTGATAATGTTTTATTAGTACAAAACAAGCATTTTTATCTAGACTGTATATCAAACTATGAAAAAAAATTAGGCAAGTTTTATGCGGGTTGAGCTGAATGATGTTAATTCAAGACGAAATGCAAATTATGCATGGGATGATGAACGAAAATGTTGCAAACCAAACATCGTTTGATGAAATTTGGCATGCGAATCTACCTCCCGAATTTTTCTTTTAAATTTATGGCTTTTTTAATCTTTGGTCATTGACCTATTTAATATTTTTTGCCAAATTATGGATCAAACCAAATTATGGATCGGGTTTTTTTT
>NW_021227941.1:0-2991 GCF_002162155.2 Triticum dicoccoides | reverse complement strand
GTCGCCCTCATGCAGCTAGCTGGAGTCTTCATCAGGTACCATGACCATTGTCTTCATCAGGGAAGACCCAATCCAATCCACCTCCACGTCTCCGCAGTGCAGCGACCGCATGTCACAGCTCCTCCCGCGTCTCGAGAAGCCGACCAGCAGCGCCTGCCGCGCCCTTGCGTCAGGTTGCAAGATGGATAGGTCATCCCGCCGCTCCGTCGTCAAACAAAAAAGCCTGCAAAGCTGCCACTGGGCTTACTGCATCATCACAAACGGGTTTGAGCTGACACGCCGCATTGTCCGGCGGGCATCGCAGCATCTCGCGTATGCCGCGTCCAATGAAAATACAGAGTAACTCGTACTACCAGCCTACTCTCTCTGATCGGGAGAATTTACAAGCAGCTACCAAGGAAACTCTTCTGTCACCGATTCAACTTATTGCATGGTGTTAAACCCGTATATAGCGCTGGCCGTCGATGTCTTGTCAGGCGCCAGCACATCCCCTGTGGCCCTGTCCATGCTCAACAGGGTCACATACCACTACCAGATTCAGATGGCCACCATGTACGCCTTCGCCGACGCCGGCTTCACCATCGTCGAGAAGGCCCGCACGGCTGTGCTCGCACAATACTGCGCCTTTGCCAGCCAGCTCCGCAAGTGTCCTGGCAACGCGCCGGTGTGGGGTCCTGAACGACCGTAGCGTGCGTGCGCTCCTCCGGTCCTCAACAAAGTCCGCGGCTGTCCGCGGCATGGAAGGAGGGAAGCTGGTGCCTGGTGGCGGACTGTGCTCCTGGTACGTGAAGAAAACGGCAAGCGCGAGTTCCTCTGCTCTACGTTGTGCTCATCGCTAACAACACCAGCGTCCAACACCCAGTCGACGTCGAATCCCGCCATCCGTCGCGTCCGGAGCTGGCCTCCACTTCGGATCTGCCGTCCCCATCAACACAAGCCGCCGCACCCTCCTGGTCGCCAGTCCCAATGTACAACCGCCACCGACATAGTCTCCCTCGACCCCTGCTTCGATCACAGCCCCGGCCCTTCCTGCTTGCCCTTTATGTGGTGTGTTCGTCGCCGGCAGCACGAGCACCCCGCTGACCGTTGAATTCCGCCATCCGCGGTGTCCGGATTGGCCCCTCCCTGCCTCTACGTGGTCTTTTCTTTCTTTTCTGAGTGGGTTTTATTAGGTCTCTCTTGGGTGATTTTATTTAAAGAAGCGATATACGAGACTAATAGAAATCGAATCTCATGCCGTCATAGTGCCAATATAGTGCGGCTGGCTACTTCCACATATATGGAAGCCGAGGTTTGGAGTTTGATTCACAATTGGATTGGATTAGTTTTTTTTTTCCGCCCTGACGGTGGCAGGAGCCGGCCATCAGGAATCGTTTTCCCATCTTGACGATCTGGCCCAGGTGGCGTGTGGAACTTCATGTTGAGGCCCAGCCGGTTGACTATCTTGACTATATTTTCTGAGCGCACGAACAACGGATAAAAATTCCATGAAAATAGTACCACCTCATTTATATTACGATTTTGTCCATACGAATCGTAAAAGCGTATTACGACTGGGCGGAAGCGTATTGTGACGGTGAACCCAACAAAGTCAATTCGTACTTTATTATTAAGAAAAGACTACTGGCCCTAATCTTCACGTTCGAGGCTCCCTTGGTCTTTATGTTTTGGTCCAGGCGTTCAATAAACCCGGACGGAGGTAGTATTATATACGTATTTTGTGGACCTGCTTCATGGGGCCTTATGTTTGATTGCTGGACAGACTTGATTGAGTTGTCTCGGCACAACTAGCAAGAGGATGGTAGATCCAACTACCAGCCAGTCCGCTAGACCACCGAGCCTAGGAAGCAAGTAACAAGCGTGATTTCATTGTGTAAATCTAATAATGGGACCTTTGTGGCACCACCTTCTTATGCCTCGCACAATGGGAAATTCGTTGATGTATACACTCGGGTCTGAACTTCATTGCAGAAGCCTAAAGGTACTCTGAACTGCAGCACAATTGATAATAAGCCGATGTGACACAACAATTAACAAAGAGAGGTCATATAAGTATCATGCTCTATTATTGTATGATTGCACATAGATCTAGAAAAACTAATAAAAATAGACCATGTAAATAGCTTTACATTGAGATGTTAGAAATAAATAAATATGAAGATACTAGGATCTTAGTTTGTAATGTTATGGATTATTGTGTTAGTATCGTAAACGAGTATCCTATAAATTAATGTGCCAGGTGATTTTTTATGCTATGACGCCTTATCAAGTACCATACCTATATCGCACCAAAATATGAGTTGCAAATAGACATTCTTATAGGATGATATATAATTAATAAGGGACCATTGTCTAGTAATCAGATTTGGACATGGGCTTATACAAATATGTAAACCTCGCATAGAATGTCCTATTTTGATTCTATTAGTGATCTGTGCGGAAGAGCCATAAGTCAGACCACTGACGATGAGAAGCCACTGATCCCAGTCGAGACGTTGAAGAAATTTCTCTGTAGCTATGTCGATTGCTTGCTACTCATCAAACGGGGGCCAGAGGTGGATGTCCTCAAGGGGAAGCAACCAACTCTTTTATCAAACAATGGTGCTCAACATAAGCTGGAGCCCAGCGTACAAGCCAGTTGGATACCTCCCCCATGCGGTGTTGCAAAGCTCAATTTTGATGGTTCCTTTGTACATGCAGACGGAACGGCCGGTGCCAGTATGATCCTACGTGATCACACGGGTGCGGTTATCTACGCGGCATGCAGATGGATCCAGAAATGCCTAGGCACACTGGAGCCGGAGTTATCGGCGTGTGAGGAGGGCCTGAATCTGGCATTGCACTGGACTCCCTTACCTATCCAGGTGGAGACAGACTGTGCGGATATCTTGAAGTCCTTTAATCAGGTTCAAATGGAAGATCAAGGAATATGTTTCAGGTGACGGTTGTCTCGGAGATGCTGCAAGAAAGATCAATGCAAATCACAAAAAT
>NW_021227940.1:0-1517 GCF_002162155.2 Triticum dicoccoides | reverse complement strand
ATGCTTTCTGAATCGGACCGGCGAGGATGGATCGGAGTATCTATATAGTCGCATCTAAAAATATAGGGTAGCAGCCGCCATTAACACCCGCTTGAGGGGCAGCACCTCCCTCCATCGTCCTGTTGTTGCTCATGACTCTCGTCCTGAGCAAGAAATCAAATTCATGGGAGGAGATTTGGGGAGTAAATTGCAGAAAACCACCACTTTGAAGGCAAGCTTTGCAAAAACCACAACAATACATTTTTTTTGCAAAAAACACCATGTCTACCGTAATCTTTTTGCAAATAACACTGATCGGCGGATTTGCCTCTGTTGAATATGTTCATGACAGATGGGGCCCACTAATCAGGCTGATGTGGCGGATGATTCCACCCGTGCGTCATCGTTCTATCTCAGGGTGCAGAGCTCGGGTGATGGAGGCTTGATTTGTAAGTGCTCCCTGAATCCAGCTAGGGTTTCTTTCTGATGCTTTCTGAATCGGACCGGCGAGGATGGATCGGAGTATCTATATAGTCGCATCTAAAAATATAGGGTAGCATCCGCCATTAACACCCGCTTGAGGGGCAGCACCTCCCTCCATCGTCCTGCTGTTGCTCAAGACTCTCGTCCCGAGCAGCAAATCAAATTCATGGGAGGAGATTTGGGGAGTAAATTGCAGAAAACCACCACTTTGAAGGCAAGCTTTGCAAAAACCACAACAATACATTTTTTTTTTGCAAAAAACACCGTGTCTACCTTAATCTTTTTGCAAATAACACCGATCGGCGGATTTGCCTCTGTTGAGTATGTTTATGACAGATGGGGCCCACTAATCAGGCTGATGTGGCGGATGATTCCACCCGGGCGTCGTCGTTCTATCTCAAGGTGCAGAGCTCGTGGTGATGGAGGCTTGATTTGTAAGTGCTCCCTGAATCCAGCTAGGGTTTCTTTCTGATGCTTTCTGAATCGGACCGGCGAGGATGGATCGGAGTATCTATATAGTCGCATCTAAAAATATAGGGTAGCAGCCGCCATTAACACCCGCTTGAGGGGCAGCACCTCCCTCCATCGTCCTGTTGTTGCTCATGACTCTCGTCCTGAGCAAGAAATCAAATTCATGGGAGGAGATTTGGGGAGTAAATTGCAGAAAACCACCACTTTGAAGGCAAGCTTTGCAAAAACCACAACAATACATTTTTTTTGCAAAAAACACCATGTCTACCGTAATCTTTTTGCAAATAACACTGATCGGCGGATTTGCCTCTGTTGAATATGTTCATGACAGATGGGGCCCACTAATCAGGCTGATGTGGCGGATGATTCCACCCGTGCGTCATCGTTCTATCTCAGGGTGCAGAGCTCGGGTGATGGAGGCTTGATTTGTAAGTGCTCCCTGAATCCAGCTAGGGTTTCTTTCTGATGCTTTCTGAATCGGACCGGCGAGGATGGATCGGAGTATCTATATAGTCGCATCTAAAAATATAGGGTAGCATCCGCCATTAACACCCGCTTGAGGGGCAGCACCTCCCTCCATCGTC
>NW_021227939.1:0-414 GCF_002162155.2 Triticum dicoccoides | reverse complement strand
GGAGGAAGGGGAGGAGGCCGGCCGGCTCTATAGGCGTGCCTAGGAGGAGTCCTCCTCCTAGTAGAAGTAGGACTCCTACTAGGAGGGGGAAGGAAGTGGGGAAGGAGAAGGAAAGGGGGGCGCCGCCCCCCCTCTCCTAGTCCAATTCAGACCAGGGGGAGGAGGCGCGCGGCCCACCCTGGCTGCCCTTCCCTTTCTCCACTAAGGCCCATATGGCCCATTACTTCCCCCCGGGGGGGGGGGGGTCCGGTAACCCTCCGGTACTCCGGTTTTCTCCGAAATCACCCGGAACACTTCCGGTGTCCGAATATAGCCGTCCAATATATCAATCTTTATGTCTCGACCATTTCAAGACTCCTCGTTATGTCCGTGATCACATCCGGGACTCCGAACTAACTTCGGTACATCAAAACT
>NW_021227938.1:0-716 GCF_002162155.2 Triticum dicoccoides | reverse complement strand
TATCTGGTACCTAAAATTTTATCTCGCGTCGGTCACCTTCTTCCTTCCTTCACTCCTTCCCCGCCTCCGGTTGCTTGCTGACCTCATGGCCATCGAGCCACGACTATGGGCGTCGCTCTTCTAGGTTTTGTGTGCTAGATAAATAACCTCTAGTTTGTTTATGCAGTGGCAAAACATCTGCCAACCGACAGCATTGAGCATTTTTTTCCAAGGCAACCAGGACGGAAGGTTGTCGCTTCAATGTTACCGGTACTGCTAGTACATTTAATTGATGGGCCAACGAACTATCACACATAGCATGGGCCAGTGGATGACCAGTCAGTCCCTCACATGCGATGCATCATGCTTGAGGCCCATTGAAAAATTCTGGTGGAAGGCAAGACGCACAGCATAAAGTTTAGTCCCACCCTCCCGAGGCAAGGAGGTAGACACCACCTTATAAAGTGGATCTAATGTTGTCTTTTAGAATACAAGAAATTGATAGAGTATTGATGTACGCACACATTAGCGCGTGCGCTCGCGTGCTTATATGCTTTCGGTTTATTTTTGGTGTTTTCTTTTTTATTTATGTAAACACATGCACCTGTTTATCTAACAATACACAATCTTGATTTTCAAGTAGGATCCATTATAGTGTGTGCCCATTCCTCTAGTTGATGAATATTAGCATGACAATTGCTAAGATTCTATGGTAGATCAAAAGGAAGAATCCCAAG
>NW_021227937.1:0-1315 GCF_002162155.2 Triticum dicoccoides | reverse complement strand
GTTTCCACTAGTAGAAAAGGGGGCAATGGTCCAGGCCAGGTCAGCCCATTAGTCCCGGTTCAATCCAGAACCGGGACCAATGGGGGCATTGGACCCGGTTCATGAGCCCCGAGGGCCGGCCGGGCCGTGTGGGCCATTGGTCCCGGTTCGACTGGACCTATTGGTCCCGGTTGGTGGGACGAACCGGGACCAATGGGCCTCGCTCCTGGCCCACCATCATTGGTCCCGGTTGGTGGCTTGAACCGGGACCAAAGGCTGCCCTTTAGTCCTGGTTCTTGCCACGAACCGGGACCAATTAGTTGCCTATATATACCCCTCGCCCGCGAGCAGAGCACTCCCACTGCTCTGTTTTTCGTGGCCGACGAGGGGAGAGCTTTGTGGTGCTCTAGCTCACCTCCTATGCACATGAGGTGTTCGATGGAATGCCCGATCCACACTACTTAAGCTTTCTCCTCTCCAAGCTCCATTTTCCTCAATATTTGTCTAGGTTTAGCGGTCCGTCACGTCCCATCCCCGTCTTCACCGCCATCGATCGCCCGTGCCGATCTCGTCGCCGGCACCACCGTGGTGAGCCTCTTGTTCTTATCTTCTTTCTGAAAGGAAAAAAAATTCTTACTTGTATGTTTATATAGATACTTGTATAATTTTCTTACTTTTATTATTGCATCTTATATAGTGCGATGGTTTTGGTATCCACCCCCGTCGGCCCTCGTCCTGTCTATGATTCGGATGTGGTATATATTATCTTTTCATAACTATTAGTTCATTTATTGTTTATGACAATTATGCCGACCAACGTGACATAGATTTTATTTATCTAGGAGGTTGTTGAACCGGAAATTCCAACCGACCCTATTGTCGAGAGGTTAAATTTAGTTGAAGAAGAAAACAATTTGTTGAAGGAAAATATTAGAAAAATTGAGGAGGAGAAGATGATATTGGAGTTGCATGTTGCGGATGTCGTCGATGATCACAAGATCAAGATGGATGCAATGCACTTGAAGATTATAAAGATTAGAAAATATGCCATTCATACCGAGGCTTGGTATCATTATGCCGTTGGATCAGTTGTTACATTGGTTGCGATTATGATCGCATTTGTTTTCGCATTGAAATGTTTTACATAGTTTCAGTGTATGGTTTAATTAATTTAGATGCTCTGCAGACCTTTATGTTGTTAGATGAGAACTATGTATGTACTTTGGTTTTAATGTGATGATGAACTTCTATTAATTTGGTCACTTAATTATCTATTCATGATGTTCTGTAATGATTTTTGACACACTTAATTATATATAATGCACGCAGATGAACC
>NW_021227936.1:0-420 GCF_002162155.2 Triticum dicoccoides | reverse complement strand
TCTTGCATCCGACAGCAAACGCTGCGACCACAGGGGGCGAGACCGAGGAGGAAGAGGAGGTCCGGTAGGGCAGCTGGACGATCTAAGTTTATGAGGTGCAGATCGGTCTGTCTATAATTTATTTTACTTAGCTTTTGATTTGACCGTACGTCTATGATTTTTTTTTGCTTGATATACACACCATATATTGTTACAACTCTAATCACGTTCACTTATTGATCTGAACCGTGTATTTAATGTATAAATATTTAATTTATGTTTTTTCTGATAATTAACGTGGAGACTCTGTTGACTCTTTTTTTTAAACTCGTTGGCATTTTTATTTCAGCAATCAGCCTCTTTTTTTTTTTACGTATTTCAGCAAACAGCCTGATCCTGGATTCTAAGTTCTTTTTTTTAAGAATCGATCATGGATTCTAA
>NW_021227935.1:0-5007 GCF_002162155.2 Triticum dicoccoides | reverse complement strand
GACCACGGAGGGCTTCTACATCAACACCATAGCCTCTCCGATGAGTTGTGAGTTGTTTACCACAGACCTTCGGGTCCATACTTATTAGCTAGATGGCTAATGGCTTCTTCTATCTTTTTGAATCTCAATACTATGTTCTCCTCAATCTTCTTAGAGATCTATGATAACCCACAAGTGTAGGGGATCGCAACAGCTTTCGAGGGTAAAGTATTCAACCCAAATTTATTGATTCGACACAAGGGGAGCAAAGAATATTATTGAGTATTAGCAGTTGAGTTGTCAATTCAACCACATCTAGATAACTTAGTATCTGCAGCAAAGTATTTAGTAGCAAAGTAGTATGATAATAAAGGTAACAATAGCAAAAGTAATATTTTTGGGTTTTGTAGTGATTGTAACAGTAGCAATGGAAAAGTAAATAAGCGAAGCACAAGATGTGAAAAGCTTGTAGGAATTGGATCAGTGATGGATAATTATGTCGGATGCGATTCCTCATGTAATAGCTATAACATAGGGTGACACAGAACTAGCTCCAGTTCATCAATGAAATGTAGGCATGTATTCCGTATATAGTCATATGTGCTTATGGAAAAGAACTTGCATGACATCTTTTGTCCTACCCTCCCGTGGCAGCGGGGTCCTAGCGGAAACTAAGGGATATTAAGGCATCCTTTTAATAGAGAACTGAAACAAAGCATTAGCACATAGTGAATACATGAACTCCTCAAACTACAGTCATCACCGAGAAGTATCCCGATTATTGTCACTTCGGGTTTGTCGGATCATAATACATAATAGGTGACTATAGACTTGCAAGATAGGATCAAGAACACACATATATTCATGAAAACATAATAGGTTCAGATGGCACTCGGGCCCTAGTGACAAGCATTAAGCATAGCAAAGTCATAGCAACGTCAATATCAGAACATAGTTGATACTAGGGATCAAACCCTAACAAAACTAACTTGATTACATGGTAAATCTCATCCAACCCATCACCGTCCAGCAAGCCTACGATGGAATTACTCACGTACGGCGGTGAGCATCATGAAATTGGTGATGGAGGATGGTTGATGATGACGACGGTGATGAATCCCCCTCTCCGGAGCCCCGAACGGACTCCAGATCAGCCCTCCCGAGAGAGATTAGGGCTTGGCGGCGGCTCCGTATCGTAAAACGCGATGAAACTTTCTCTCTGATTTTTTTCTCCACGAGACGGAATATATGGAGTTGGAGTTGAGGTCGGTGGAGCCTCAGGGGGCCCACGAGACAGGGGGGCGTGCCCCCACCCTCGTGGAGAGGGTGTGGGCCCCCTGGTCTTGATTCTTTCGCCAGTATTTTTTATATTTTCCAAAAAGTGCCTCCGTGCATTTTCAGGACATTCCGAGAGCACTTGTTTTCTACACATAAAACAACATCATGGCAGTTCTGCTGAAAACAGCGTTAGTCCGGGTTAGTTTCATTCAAATCATGCAAGTTAGAGTCCAAAACAAGGGCAAAAGTGTTTGGAAAAGTAGATACGTGGGAGACGTATCAACTTCCCCAAGCTTAAGCCTTTGCTTGTCCTCAAGCAATTCAGTTGATAAACTAAAAGATAAAGAAAAACTTTTACAAACTCAGTTTGCTCTTGTTGTTGTAAACATGTAAAGCCAGCATTCAGGTTTCATCAAATATTATGAACTAACCGTACTCACAATAACACCTAGGTCTCACAATTACTCATATCAATAGCATAATTAGCTAGCGAGCCATAATAATAAAACTTGAATGACAACACTTTCTCAAAACAATCATAACATGATATAACAAAATGGTATCTAGCTAGCCCTTTCTGAGACCGCAAAACATAAATGCAGAGCACCTTTAAAGATCAAGGACTGATTAGACATTGTAATTCATGGTAAAAGAGATCTAGTCAAGTCAAACCCAATATAAACCAATAATAATGAATGCAAATGACAGTGTGCTCTCCAGCGGGTGCTTTTTAATAAGAAGGTGCTGACTCAACATAAAAGTAAATAGATAGGCCCTTCGCAGAGGGAAGCAGGGATTTGTAGAGGTTCGAGAGCTCGATTTTAAAATAGAGATTGAATAACATTTTGAGCGGCATACTTTCACTGTCAACGCAACAACTATGAGATGGATGTATCTTCCATACTACATGCATTATAGGTGGTTCCCAAACAGAATGGTAAAAGTTTCTCCCCCACCACCAACAAGCATCAATCCATGGCTTGCTCGAAACAACGAGTGCCTCCAACTAACAACAGCCCTGGGGGAGTTTTTTTTAGTTAATTTAATTTGCTTTGATCTTTTTGGATCATGGGACTGGGAATCCCGGTTACCGGCCCTTTCTCGTGAATGAGGAGCGGAGTCCACTCCTCTTGAGAATAACCCACCTAGCATGGAAGATATAGGCAGCCCTAGTTGAAACATGAGATGGTCGAGCATACAAAACAGAATTTCATTTGAAGGTTTGGAGTTTGGCACATACAAATTTACTTGGAACGGCAGGTAAATACCGCATATAGGAAGGTATGGTGGACTCATATGGAACAACTTTGGGGTTTAAGGAGTTTGGATGCACAAGCAGTATTCCGGCTTAGTACAGGTGAAGGCTAGCAAAAGACTGGGAAGCGACCAACTGAGAGAGCGACAACAGTCATAAACATGCATTAAAATTAATTCACACCGAGTACAAGCATGAGTAGGATATAATCTACCATGAACATAAATATCGTGAAATCTATGTTGATTTGTTTCAGCTACATGCATGAACATGTGCCAAGTCGAGTCGCTCAATTCATTCAAAGGAGGATACCATCCCATCATACCACATCATAATCATTCTAATAGCATGTTGGCACGCAAGGTACACCATTATAACTCATAGCTAATCAAGCATGGCACAAGCAACTATAGTCTCTAAATGTCAATGCAAATATGTTTACTTCATACTCCCTCCGCCCGGAAAAACTTGTCTAAGAAATGCATAAAAATGGATGTATCTAGAACTAAAATATGTCTATATACATCCATTTCTCTAACAAGTATTTCCGGACGGAGGGAGTAATAAACCGAATCAGGAACGATGAACTCATCATATTTACAAAAACAAGAGAGGTCGAATTCATACCGGCTTTTCTCATCTCAATAAGTCCATCGTATATCGTCATTATTGCCTTTCACTTGCACGACCGAACGATGTGTATAATAATAACAGTGCACGTGCATTGGACTAAGCTGGAATCTGCAAGTATTCAACTCAAGAGAGAAGACAAGGTAATATGGGCTCTAAGTTAAATAAACAATCATGCATAAGAGAGCCACTAAACATTTTCAATATGGTCTTCTACTCTTGACCCCCAAAGAAAGGAAAAGAAAATAAAACTATTTACACGGGAAAGCTCCCAACAAGTAAGAATAAGAACGAGAAATCTTTTTGGATTTTCATTTTAATTTCTACTACAAGCATGGAAATTAAACTAGCTAATTTTTTTGGTTTTTTCTTAAGGTTTATCAAACACACAAGAAGAAAGCAAGAAAAAGAATATTAAACTAACATGGATAATACAATGAAAGAGTATGAGCACCGACAACTAGAATAGTGTGTGGACATGAATGTAAAGTCGGTGAGAAATACATACTCCCACAAGCTTAGGCTTTTGGCCTAAGTTGCTCTAATGCCAAGGACCGCTGCTGCTCTCCCCGGTGTACTGGGAGGTGTAATCAGGATACCACTGACTGGCCATCTCCGGGTCCCACTAGTAAGATGATGCACGATAAGGCTCCAGTTCAGGTTCCGGCTCAGGCTCAGGTTCTAGAGTGGATGCTTGGCCTCGATGAGCGTACACCGCTTCTAGCATGACAAGAAAATTATCTGCAATCAAATCAAATAACAGAGGCGCAGGCAAAATAATAGTCTCATTGTGTTTCTTATTAAATCTTAGGTTATACAAGAGCATCTTATCATTGTTGTCAACAATAAACTCATGCGCTACCATGCCCTTGTAATCTAAAATGTAAGGAGGCAATTTTGTCTTCTCCTTCTCATGGTGCCTAATATGTATCTCAAAATGTCTAGCAAGACGTGAATCATAGATACCTTCAAAGATGGGGCCTTTTGTACGATTCAGGCTTAGCCATTTAGCAATGACGGCACCCATACTAAAACTATTATCTCCAAACAAGGCATGGTGAAGAATGATAATATCAGGAACATTGAAGTTTCCACTATTTCCACGACCAATCAAGCATCTACTAGCAAATATGGCAAAGTAGAGTAAAACAGGAAAGTGTATGCTAGAGATTCTCGCATCGGAACCCTTCTTTGGATCCCCTAAGTGATAGTGTTAAAAAAGCCATCCACATATTTACGATGTGGTTCCTCTAATTTTCCCTCAAAGGGTATCCTACATACCGCGCAAAAGTTACGTAAAGACATTTCCCTGATTCATCATATAAATGAAATGATACTGAAGGCGGTGACTTCTTAGGATAATAATAAAAGTTTTGCACAAAAGTATTGGTGAGTAAGAGATACTGATCGATCTGGTCGAGGAGGAAATCAGTGAGGCCAGCATTCTCGATTAGAAAATAAAAATCTTCATGAATTCAACTTCTTTCAAGAAATTATCGCATGGCCATTCACACGGTCGTACTTCCGCTATGCGAGGAAGATTATACTTGGCTTCTTCCTTCTCTTTAGCTTGTTTTTCCTGGGAGCCTTGGCTAGAAGAGCCCCTTAAAAGTCTCCTTAACATTTTCTGAAAATTTCTAAAATTTTAGTAACTTCAAAATAAAAGTGAATAAAACTAAACAAGATTGGTAGCAACTACTCCTACAAGTGCCTAGAGCCTATATCATGCATTAGAATTACTTGGGACCTCATAAATTTAACATGCAAGCTCAAGAACATGGTCACCTATGCAGCACAAAATTTCAATGAATAAAGCACTAGAACAAAAACTAATTGGACCAATGGAGGAGTCACATACCAAGCAA
>NW_021227934.1:0-3713 GCF_002162155.2 Triticum dicoccoides | reverse complement strand
GTGAAAATCGCAGAGGTGCTCCCTTTACTCCCTAGCCGAACAATCGGGAACGTAGGGGTAAACACAGGAGCGAGGCAACCCAGCTTGCAAATCGCTTAAGTCAATATGGTGCATATTGTGGCGTAATACACGAACAAGGAACGAAGCCGTACAAGTATAATCATATGCAATCTAGAAAAGCTTCATAAAGGAATCCCCCAAGCAAACGAGGTATTTGAATTTATGCGTCACAAACAAAGTTTGGACAAGGAAATTTTTTACAAGCAACTTTTTTCCAAAAAAGTATAATGCTTGGTCGAACCGAACGCAAGTTAGAAATAAATGCTTTGAGCATGAAAGCGACTTAGCTGGCTAATGTGTTCGGTATTGATGACGCGGTCCGAGCTTGATGCGGGGCAAGGTTCCATCCCCCAAGCCGGTCCCGAGGTGGCGGAGCGGAGAGCTCGACAAGACGAAGTGGTGACATAGCACGGTCAATGCAGACCGGCAGAGTGACGCCGAAGTCCCCGGATCATTTTTCCTGTGCACAAAAAATAGTGCAAACCGGAGATAATAGTAATAATGATAATTAAAAAAATCGTTTCATAATAAATAATTTATGCAAAGTGAGTAATAAAAGAAATATGGCCTGGCGCCGAAGTCAATGTCGATGCAGGGCATCGGCGTGATGCGGTAAAGGCGTGGCAAAGCTTGAATTCGCAGGTCGGTCCGAGCTCCGGATGCGGCCTTCGCCGGACTATGTACGGAAACTGAACGAACCACCATGCGACTGTCATCAATGTGGCCACCATTTGATAGACCTGTGTACATATGATGGACAAACCAGAGTAATAATTCATTGGGAAAAATGAACCCAAACAAACAAAAAATACTAGGATTAATAGCACCTGCTTTATTTGTTGTAGCAATCTGAAGGAAGGTGATTCCCAAAATTGGGACTCGATCCGCACACCCATTGCCTGATGGGCGATAAAACGATGGCATGGCAATGCTGGCAAAGGTTGGCTCGCCAAGGCAAAGCCCTCAGCCCGGCTAACGTGACGGAGCTGGTCGGCTAGTGACGCCGAAGTGTCCGGAGTAGGTTGATGAAGAGATGGCGAAGCCCCCGGTCCAGCCGAGATGTCGAAGCCTCGATGTCAGCCGATGAGTCGAAGTAGGTCGGCGTGGTCGATGCCGGCTTGATGAAGCGAGCCGTGCGGTGATGCCGGTATGCCCGCTCCGTGTAATCCGTGGGGCCGCGATGTTGGTGATGATTTATACTTCGCGATGCCGGACTCTTGTTCGGCTTGCCGAGATGATGATCCGAAGAAGTTGAGCTCGGCTCAACAAAGTGACGACATGTCTAGCGCAGGTCGGCAGCCGTGGAGCAATATTGCCAGACTGGTTTGACACCAGCATGATGTTGAAGATCATGTTCAAAAGATCTTAAAGTTAGTGGGATGTGTTCGGAAACAAAACACAATACTCCATACAAAACTTCCTTCAAAATGGATGTCCGAAATCTTGTTCATAAAAAAGACGAACTCGGGTCGGATTCGTTTTCGCGCAGAAAACAGATCCAAAAAGGGATGCACTAATCGGAAGGTTCCCGGAGTTTGGACGGTCGGATCGAGCTGAAATTTTGAGAGGTGGTAGATATAGAAATACCGCAGCCAATCAACGATTGGATCTTTCAAAGGACGTCCGAGCTAGAAGCTGGACACCACGCCCTAAACTCGTCCAGATTCCCGTCCAGATTTGACAGGGCTCCGGTATATCATAGATTGCCAGAGATTCCTCCATCGGAACTCGACAAAATTTTCCAGGGTTGTTGTAGACTCGATTCCACACAATTCCACTGAAGCGATCGTTAAAGAGACACTCGAGGAGGCGGTGGCGGCGGATACGCGTTCGCTGTCCGGAAAAACAGCACGGTCGCCCGAGGGCAATGTTGGCGTTGAGCCCCCGAGCTCCATGGACGATTCCTCCATGATCTTGATAGAGATCGGAGTTGGTGTTGATGAAGGCCCTCGTCCGAACATGGTGATCCGAACACGGGGCGTAGTTCTTGGTCGAACCAAGGTGACCAGTCGAGCTGGTGACGAAGATGCCGAAGTCACAGTTGATCTGCAGGCGAGCCATCGATCCTTTTGTCGATCACACAGCGGAACCCTCAATGAAAGCACCAATGTCAGTGTCAAAACCGGCGGATCTCGGGTAGGGGGTCCCGAACTGTGCGTCTAGGATCGATGGTAACAGGAAGCAGGGAACATGATGTTTTACCCAGGTTCGGGCCCTTTTGATGGAGGTAAAACCCTATGTCCTGCTTAATTAATATTGATGATATGGGTAGTACAAGAGTTGATCTACCACGAGATCAGAGAGGCTAAACCCTAGAAGCTAGCCTATGGTATGATTGTTGATGTGTATATATGATCTATCAAGTAGCCTGGCCCTGGTTTATATAATGCACCAAAGGCCTAGGTTAACAAGAGTCCTAGCCGAATACGCCGGTGGGGAGAAGTCCTTGTCTTGATCGCCAAGTCTTGTGGAATCTTCCTTGTATGCGGCAGTTGTTCTAACTGGCCCATGAGTATACGGCCACAGGGGTCCTCGGCCCAATCTATCAGATCGGGAGATGACGTGTTGAGTACCCCCTAGTCCAGGACACCGTCAGAGGCCCTTTTACATGGCCTCCGGATGGCAGTATCCATGGGCATTCAACGCCTAGAGGTGCGCGGGGATTCGAACCTCGCGATATCCCAAATAAATGGAGACTTCGATGCCAAGGATCCAAAAATGGCAGCTTACCGCAACGCCGTCCTCAAAATGTCAGCTCGGTTTGAGGGGCTTGAATTTCACCATATAGCCCGAGAAAACAATCAGGCGGCAGACATCTTGGCACGCATCGGCGCAAAACGCGATGCGATCCCCACCAACATCTTCCTGGAAAGGCTGTTCAAGCCATCCGTAGTATGGGAAGGGGAACATGGCAATATTAGCCCGGACCCAACCGCACTGTCCGACGCCGAACAATCTGACATAATCGGAGGCTCTGCCAACAAAATCACAACCTCAGCCCACGTACTAATGGCCGTTATCGCCCCGTGGACAGAACCATTCCTAGCCTACCTTACTAGGCAGGAACTCCCAGAGGACCAAAACAAGGCACGCTGTATAGTGCGGCGATCTAAAGCCTATAAAGTCCATGAGGGAGAACTTTATAAGAAAAGCACTACCGGAGTCCTTCAAAGGTGCATCTCCAAAGAGGAAGGGCGGAACCTGCTGGCTGAAATTCATGCTGGACTCGGTGGCCATCACGCCGCAGTGCGGTCCCTTGTAAGCAAGGCTTTCCGTACAGGCTTTTATTGGTCGATGACCCGGGCGGACGCTCAGGACTTGGTCCAACGATGCGCCGGTTGCCAGCTTTTTGCAAACCAAAGCCATATGCCACCCACCGCCCTCCAAACTATCCCCATCACTTGGCCTTTCGCGGTCTGGGGGCTTGACATGGTGGGACCCCTTAAAGGCGGAACCCACAAGAAAAAAATACTTACTAGTCATGGTGGATAAGTTCACCAAATGGATAGAAGCCAAGCCTGTTAAGACGGCCGAATCCGAACCTGTGATAGACTTTATATCCGGGGTCGTACACCGTTATGGCGTCCCCCACAGCATCGTCACCGATAACGGCAAGAACTTTACGGCCGATGAGGTAAAACTCTGGTGCAAAA
>NW_021227933.1:0-414 GCF_002162155.2 Triticum dicoccoides | reverse complement strand
TGTGTGTGTGTGTGTGTGTGTGTGTGTGTGTGTGTGGACGTCGTACGAGAAATTCTATGATATATGATTGGTTCTACAAGAAATTCTATGATATATGATTGCTTGTACGAGAAATTCTATGATATACTATTGGTTCTACGAGAAATTCTATGATATATATGCCTAACATGTACAATATGTAGTACCGTAAAATATCTTTGAAATGAAAAAGTACTAAATGAAAAACAAAAATGAAAAGAAAAAATAAACAATAAACCCGTAAAAACCAAAAACCCCAAAACCCCTAAACACTTCAGTCCTGGTTGATATCACCAACTGGGACTGAAGGTCCCGGCCCCCCGCGCACGCTGCTAGCCACGTGAAATGACATTAGTCCCGGTTCGTGGAGAACCGGCTCACTAGTGCAGAACCGGC
>NW_021227932.1:0-404 GCF_002162155.2 Triticum dicoccoides | reverse complement strand
CTACATTGGAGGTGCAGGACATGATTCAATGATTGGATGCTCAATTTCGGTTGTATCGATTTCACCTCTTCCATCACTACGAACATGGTGTGGTATATGTTTACTAGCTGCTTGATATTTGTGCAGACAGAGATGTTTGCCCGTTTCTAATTGGCAAACAAACAAAGTGTCCGCAATTTTGGTTGAAATGCACAAGAGAATAGTATAGTCATTGCATGCAGTGCCATTTGAAAATAGACACAAAGATTGGATAGTCACTTCATGGACTACAGAAAAGTAGTACTATACTATTTACTGGCCAACACTTGGTGCTTCATTGCTTTGGTCTGATTATACAATGGGCATCATTTTCCCTAAGTTAAAGTTTGTATTCCGAAAATAGTCTCGCGGTGTGATCGAGAGAA
>NW_021227931.1:0-395 GCF_002162155.2 Triticum dicoccoides | reverse complement strand
GCCCCCTGTAAGGCAATATCTGACAGATCGTGACTAGATTAGTTGGGCTAGGAGAAGGTGGCTGCTGCACTTTGGCACAACTGATACGTCTCCAACGTATCTATAATTTTTGATTGTTCCATGCTATTATAGTATCAATCGTGGATGTTTTATATACATTTACAAGCAACTTTATATAATTTTTTTAGGACTAACCTACTAACTTAGTGTCCAGTGCTAGTTGTCGTTTTTTGCTTGTTTTTGACTTTGCAGAATATCAATACCAAAAGAAGTCCAAATGTCATGAAACTTTTTGGAGGGTTTTTTCTGGCAATAAGAGACCCTGGAAGCTTCGGGAGTACAAGAGAAGATGGAGGAGTGGCCCACTAGGCATCAGGGCGAGCCACAGGCCCCCT
>NW_021227930.1:0-3874 GCF_002162155.2 Triticum dicoccoides | reverse complement strand
GTATTTATCGGACTACCGGGGGGTTACCGCAACACCTCGGGGGAATAATGGGCCTTATGAGCCATAAGAGGGGAGCACACCAGCCCAAAAGGGGTGGAGCCCCTCCCCCCTTAAGGAAGGAGGCCGAATAGGATAAGGAAGAGGGGTCCCCCCCCTTTCCATCCTCCCTTCCCTCTCCCCTTTCCCCCTTCCGGTAATAAGGAAAGGGGCGAATTGGACTAGGCCCCCAAGTAGGATTCCTCCTACTTAGGGCGCCCCAAGGCTGCTCCCCTCCACCTCCCACCTATATATACATAGGGAGGGGCACCTAGAACACACACCAACAATCGTTAGCCGTGTGGGACGCCCCCCTCCACAGATTACACCGTCGGTCATATTCTCGTAGTGCTTAGGCGAAGCCCTGCGCGGATTACTTCACCATCACCGTCACCACGCCGTCATGCTGACGGACCTGATCTACATCCTCGACAATTTGCTTGATCAAGAGTTCGAGGGACGTCATCGAGCTGAATGTGTGTAGAACTCAGAGGTGTCGTACGTTCGGTGATTGATCAGTCAGAATGAGAAGAAGTTCGACTACATCAACCGCGTTATCAAACGCTTCTGCTTTCGGTCTACGAGGGTACGTAGACACACTCTCCCCCTCTCGTTGCTATGCATCTCCTAGATAGATCTTGCATTTGCGTAGGAAATTTTTTGAAATTGCATGCTACGTTCCCCAACACTGGGGGCCATAGTTTTCACTATAGACTTCTCTCGAGAAAATAGCATATAGTGAGTAAACAAAATATTGTTTGGCAATTGATAGAAAAGCAAATAATTATGAAGATATCCAAGGCAATGATCATACATAGGCATCACGTCCAAAATTAGTAGACCAAAACAATTCTGCATCTACTACTATTACTCCACACATCGACCGCTATCAGTCATGCATCTAGTGTATTAAGTTCATGGAAAAACAGAGTAATGCTTTAAGCAAGATGACATGATGTAGACAAGATAAACTCATGTATGAATAAACCCCATCTTGTTACCCTTAATAGAAAAGATACATATGTGTCATGCCCCTTTCTGTCACTGGGATTGAGCACCGCAAGATCAAACCCATTACAAAGCACCTCTTCCCATGGCAAAATAAATCAATCTAGTTGGCCAAACCAAACCAATAAATCGGACAAGAAATATGAAGCTATATTAGTCATGCATAAAAGAGTTCAGAGAAAAACCAAATAATATTCACGGATAGATCTGATCATAAACTCACAATTCACCGGATCCCAACAAACACACCACAAAAAGTCATTACATCGAATAGATCTCCAAGAACAACAAGCAGAATATTGTATTGAGAATCAAAAGGAGAGAAAAAGCTATCTAGCTACTAACTATGGACTCGTAGGTCTGTGGTAATCTACTCACGCATCATCGAAGAGGAAGCAAGGATGATGGAAAAAAACTCCGAGATTGTTTCCCCCTCCGACGGAGTACCAGAGAAGATCTCCAGATGGGATCTCTCAAGAACAGAGGCTTGTGGCGGCGGAAAAAGTATTTCATGGATCAAAATCTCACGGATGGGGACGTTGAGGAAGTGAGAGAGCATGCTTTAGGTGCGGTTAGGGCAGGAATTCGAGCCGAGTCGAGCCAGCTCGGCTCGACTCGCTAGAGCTCGTTCCGTTATCGAGCTAGCTCAACTCGACTCGTTACTATAACGAGCTCAAACCCAAGATTGGCTCGACTCGTATAACTCGCGAGCTGGCTCGTTTAGCTTGTTAAGCTCATTTAAGATATAGACATAAAGCCCTCAAATATGATAAAAATGATTATGTATATATTGAACATATATATCACTAAACAATTATAATTTTCTTGTAACGCGTGAGTCTCCTAGGAGGCTAGGCCTTCAACTGCTCGGTCATGGGTTGTGCGCCTGGGACATAGGTTGTTTAGTGGTTGATCTTTCTTTGTATTGGGAGTGGCTGGTCTATTGTATCGAGCCTAACAAGTTACACGAGTACTCGTGAGATTGGCTCGTTTAACTTGGTCTATAAACAATGTTAAACTAAAGCTTGGCTCGACTCGTTATTCTTCGAGTTCGAGTCGATTCGAGCCGAGTCACGAGCTACTTGTTTAGCTCGCGAGCTTCGAGCTTTTTTTCCAGCCCTAGGTGTGGTTATACTATCCTTAATAGAAGTAGAGTTATGTCAAACGGAGGCCTATGGGCCCCACTACCCACCCGGGCACGCGAGGGGGCCTGTGGCTCGCCCTGATGCCTAGTGGGCCACTCCTCCATCTTCTCTTGTACTCCCGAAGCTTCCAGGGTCTCTTATTGCCAGAAAAAACCCTCCAAAAAGTTTCATGACATTTGGACTTCTTTTGGTATTGATATTCTGCAAAGTCAAAAACAAGCAAAAAACGACAACTAGCACTGGACACTAAGTTAGTAGGTTAGTCCTAAAAAAATTATATAAAGTTGCTTGTAAATGTATATAAAACATCCACGATTGATACTATAATAGCATGGAACAATCAAAAATTATAGATACGTTGGAGACGTATCAGTTGTGCCAAAGTGCAGCAGCCACCTTCTCCTAGCCCAACTAATCTAGTCACGATCTGTCAGATATTGCCTTACAGGGGGCGTCGTTTAGTTGTGGTTTCAAGCCATTAGCTGTGGTCAGGGTTGAAGGTGGCGGGGAGCATTACCCCTTCTAGGTCTAGGAGATATTGGATTGGAGGGGTTAGATTGACCTCTTCCATGGCCTGATATGCGCTTTGCACGAGCTCGTGGTCCATCTTAGTTCTCCTATCGGTGGTTACCTGCATGGCAGGGGTTCGACATCCTTGGGTGGTCGACCACGCAGTCGGCTCCAACAAGCAGCGTTGCAGTGGTGGTGGCATTTCTCTAGCTGTGTGGACAGCGAGGAGCGAGGTGGCGAGATCTTAGCGGTGGTGGTGCTTCAGTAGTGGCATCTCTTGGATTGTGGTGTGGAGGATTGTTTTGGTGGGTGCACTTGGTCCCCTCCCCATGTTAGTGCTTCGGGTAAAAACCCTTTACAGTCCTTTGGCTGCAATGGCGTCGGCGTATTGCATCGTCACCCTCGTTGGGGTGTCGTTGTGGAGCTCAGGTACCGGCCTCTAGTCATGTCTGTTTAGCATCAGTGGGTGCGCTTGGTTGCTATCTTGAGACTCCTTCGACTCTAGCATGGGACAGTACTCATGGCTTACTATATTTTACACATGGCTTCATTGGCATTGCTCTTGGACCTCATTGTGTGCAAGAAGCATAGGCGCTGCACGGCCGGAGCGAGAGGGCAGGGGTCCTCTTCGGCGGTAGTTTGATGTGTGTATAGTGACGTTCTATGGTTTCTCTTGGAGGAGCAATTTCTCTTCATAATAGTAGTCTTGGATGCTTTAGGATAGGGCGTGGGCACTCTTGTATTCTTGTTTTTATATCTGATATGCTTTATAAGAGGATTCCTCATCACGTTGTATTGGTTCAGCCATGTTGCTTTATATATAAAGCGGGCCAAAAGCCTTTCTGGTAAATTGTTTTGATTAATGAAATGCATATACCTAATTGAAAACATGAAAAATGACTTAGATTACACCTTGCATACTTTTCCCCGCAAGCAAAGAAGTTTCGTTTGGAATTTCTCGATGTATACAACATTTTTCTTAATGATCAGGTACTTGCAGCTGCACAAGAGCACCGGGGTGCTCACCGGAATTCAGGCAGCACCAACACTTGCGTTATGCACGTTGTTGTCGGACCCATGGGGACTCTATTGCCGCACGATGACTCGCCGGCATGCGTATGCCATCGCCGAGAGCTCAACGCCAAGCCAACGAGAGCGGCGGGGACCTCGGCCAC
>NW_021227929.1:0-654 GCF_002162155.2 Triticum dicoccoides | reverse complement strand
TCGCCCTTCGCCCGATCTCCTACCTATTCCGATGGGAAACACCATCGGTTCTTCTTCTTCTCCGGTGAAGCAGGATGTGCCCGAGACGTGGTCGACGAGTTTTACGGAGGGCGACACCGCGGCGCACAATTTTGAGGTGACGGGCTTCTCGCTGCTAGACGGCATGGGCGCCGGCAACTTCGTCTCGTCGAGCACATTCTTCGTCGGCGGCTGCGAGTGGGACATCACGTTCTACCCCGACGGGTTGAAGGAGGACGGAGGCGCCCACGCCTCCGCTTATCTGCGTCTATGCAATGGAGAACTAGGGTTGCAGACCAACTACACCCTGAGTTTATTGGGCAAGGATGGCCAAGTGCTTGTGCAAGGGAGCATAGAACATACCTTCCAGTCCGCAGGTATTTTTTGGGGCTTCGAGCACTTTGTCCAGAAGTCCAAGCTGCGACAGCTGCTATCCGACAACGAGGACTGTGTAACGATCAGGTGTGTTTTGACTGTCATGAGGAAGCATGACACTTTGGCCATCCCGGCCCCGCCGTCGAATCTGCAAGAGGATTTTGCAAGGATGTTGAAGGACGAGGAAGGCGCGGATGTAACGTTCATCGTGGGTGACAAATCATTCCGTGCTCATAGACACGTGTTGGCGGCACGATCACC
>NW_021227928.1:0-1826 GCF_002162155.2 Triticum dicoccoides | reverse complement strand
GAGCGTTGAGTTGTGGACGAAACAATCTGATGCTGCAGCAGAATCCGAGTCAAACTACAAGTCCAAAGGTGTTACATCACCTCCACTTGGGCCCATGAGCCTTGTACGACCTAGGGTTAGTTTTAGGCTGCCTTGGGACGTCCTCCCACCTCCTTGGCCGCCACCCCTTGCTCCTATATAAGTAGATCCATCTAGTAGCTTTTTCCTTGGGATTTGTTTAGTTAAAAGTTAGCCATTGCAACTTCGTGTACTTCGTTTGTGTCCAACGACCAGACCAAGACCGCTTCCGGATCCCCACCATTATCAATACTTCATATATATTTGCAATATTCAGATTGCTTTATCATATTCTTGCTCGTTCTTCGATTGCTTGCAGGAATAGACCTTCGTGGTCAGGCTGACCGTGCTTCCAGCATCGTCAGTAACCTCAGAAGATTCGTTTAGCAATTGCTAAGGCGCAACGTCGTGCACGTTTGTAGTCGGATCGTCAAAGTCGTCTCTACCAAATCGATAGTTATCATCTCATCGAAAGATCGGGACCCTCGCCTCTATCAAGCCACCAGCACCACCACCACCAGGTCGACCTCAGGTATATATTCGTAATGGTAGGCCTGCACCACCACCTCAGGTACGAGATGATGTCCATATTCCTAAACTGAAATTGAATATTCCACCATTTGAGGGTAGATATGTTCCTGATATATATCTTACTTGGGAGTTAGAAACTGAACAACGTTTTACATGTTTACAATATCCCGAGGAGAGACGAGTTGATGCTGGTGTTTGTGCTTTCACTAGTTTTGCATGTGTCTGGTGGTCTGAACATTGTAGATTATATCCTATTCCAACTACTTGGGCTGCTTTGAAAACTGCTATGCGTACGCGTTGGGTTCCACCATATTATCAACGTGAATTGCTTCAAAAATTGCAGCGTTTAAGACAAGGAAAAAATTCTGTAGAAGAATATTATCAGGAATTACAAACTGGCATGATTCGATGTGGTATTGTTGAGGAGAATGAAGCTATGCTTGCACGTTTTCTGGGTGGATTAAATAGAGAGATTCAGACCATTCTAGACTATAAGGAGTATACTAATATCACTCGTTTATTCCATCTTGCTTGTAAAGCTGAACGTGAAGTGCAGGATCGACAAGCATTGGCGCAAACTAACTTTTCTGCAGGCCGACCTTCCTCATGGACGCCGCGTGCATCTTCTACTTCAACTGCACCAGCACCTCAATCAGGTGCCTCCTACAGCCGTGATACAAGAAAAAAGGAACAACCACCATTATCTGCCAAGAGCGCACCTGCCGGGCCTGCACAGAGTTCTTCTTCTTCCAGGGCATCAACAGGGCACACAAGTGATATTATTTGTCGTCGTTGTAAGGAGGAGGTCATTATGCGAGAGAATGCAAATCTCCGCGTGTGATGATTGCTACCGCGGATGGTGGATATGAGTCCGCTAGTGACTATGATGAGGAGACATTGGCTCTTATTACACATGAAGAACATGGTGGAGATGATTCTGATCATGAGACGCAATACATGGCTCCTGAAGACGCTGACAGGTATGAATGTTTAGTTGCTCAACGTGTTTTGAGTGTGCAGGTCACACAAGCTGAGCAAAATCAGAGGCACAATTTGTTCCATACCAAGGGAGTTGTGAAGGAACGTTCTGTGCGCGTCATAATAGACGGAGGGAGCTGCAACAACTTGGCTAGCATGGAGATGGTGGAGAAGCTTTCTCTCACCACAAGACCACATCCACATCCTTACTACATCCAATGGTTCAACAACAGCGGCAAGGTTAAGGTAACACGTACTGT
>NW_021227927.1:0-565 GCF_002162155.2 Triticum dicoccoides | reverse complement strand
CGACTGCCCGGACCCAAAAACTGGAAACAGGTCAAAAAAAACTTCCTATAATGGCACCTGTCTCAAAACACTCAGAAACACCTAAAAATAGGATAGCCAGAATTTTTTTCGAAAAATGCGTTTTCGAAAAATTTTGGGCCTAAACGGAGCGTGGCTACCCGACTCTTTTTTTTTCCGAAACCTACTCCGGCAAGGAAACACGAATCGGAATCTAGATGGATCTCGAAAACAAACCTAATATGCAAGGAACTCGGATTGGTGGTGGATATATGGTGGTGGTATATGGCAGCAGTGGTAGTATATGGATATGGATCGTGGTGGTATATGGATACGGATTCGGAGCAGTGGCGGATAAGCGGTGGTGGTAGATGGCAGGGGCGATGATGATGGTGCGGCGGCGGCGTGACAACTTATGACCAGAACTCGAAACTCTAAAAGACTAGACTCTAAGACCAGCAAGTAGACACGACGATGCAACCGCAAATTCAACAAAGCAAAACCCTAAAAAGATTATGCAAAGGCTCAGATTGGTTCGGATATGATGAACTAACCCTAATTTTTTTTT
>NW_021227926.1:0-1026 GCF_002162155.2 Triticum dicoccoides | reverse complement strand
AAGAGCCTCACCCGTGACACCACTGACGATGAGATGCAGCGCATCGCCACTAGGCTGGAAGAGGCGGCGGCAGCCGCTGCCGCATGCCAGTTTAGATTCACCGTGGAGGAGGCAGAGGCAGCAGAGGCGGCAAGCCTTGCCGAGCAAGAGGAGCTTGCCGGCGTGGAGGAGCTTGTCGGGCCTGAAACTGAGTCGAGCGAGCCCGCCGAGGACGCGAGCGACTTGTTGAAGATCGGCTCCTCATCCTCTCCACCTTCAGCCAGCTCGCCGCAGGCGGAGCCCCCTGCTCCAGCAAGAAGGCGTCTCCGCAAGGCCAGGGACGTAGCGGGGCGACAGACGAGTCAACAGCCGCCGCGCCGTGCGACACGCTCTACCGCAGCAAGCACTGTTGCCGCGAGAGTGCCTCACGCCGCTGCGGCAACTGGAGCAGGGTCCTCTTGGTCCACCGCTGCCCCCGCCAAGCGGCCAAGGGAAACTACTCCTCCACCTCGTCGTGCCGGAGGCGAGCCGGACTTTGATCTCTCTACGCTCAGCTCCGACGAGGAAGAAGAAGAGTAAGATTCTCTGCTGTACTTGTAGTTCTTCAATTCTTGCTGTTTTGTCTTGTATCTGACTTGCTTCACTCTGAACCCATTCTTTTTCAGGACTCTGGCCCAGAGAGCGGCGAAGAGAGCCAAGGCCCCGGTGATTGTCATCAAAGACGAACCCACCGCGACAGGAGGGGACGTGCCCGAGACCACCTTGCCGGACCCAGCATCTACTCCCCCAAGCAGCCCCCAGCGCAGCCCCTAGCGTAAGTATATGGTTTACTTCCTGCTGTTAGGCGCGCATGAGTGCTCTTTCTTTGCTGATATCTGACTGTTGGTTTGTGTAGGAGCAGAGAAGCCTCACCAGGAGCGCCCGGAAGCCACCCCTGGCATGCCATCTGCTTCGACTACACCGCCAAGGGAGGATTCCCTGGCAAGAGAGCGTTCTCCGGCAAGGGAGAATTCTCCGGCAAGGGACAGTTCTCCGGCAAGGGGCAGT
>NW_021227925.1:0-387 GCF_002162155.2 Triticum dicoccoides | reverse complement strand
ATCATCTGTGTCGCCGGCTCCTTGAACTTCTTAGGGTCGCCTCCTTGGGCGGCTGGCGTAGGGCGGGCGGAGAAGGCGAAGAAGGCGGGTGGCGGGCCGTCAAGCTGGAGTACGATGGCACCGACGCCTTCATAGCATATTGACATACCACTGCCTCATCTTCCAGCTCTTCCTCTGGAGCGACCACCGCCAACCCTCTCCTAGGCAACCGCCGGCATGTTCTCTTGGCGCCTTCTGCTGCTCGTACCTCGCTTAGGCGCTCCTTCTGCCCTTTTGCCTTCTTGTTTCATTTCCTGAGGAGAGGGACAAGAAAGGATTACGGGCATCTTATCTTTTTTTCATTTGTAAGCCTTTGAGCCTTCGTTAAATTTAGAACTTGTAATCCCC
>NW_021227924.1:0-649 GCF_002162155.2 Triticum dicoccoides | reverse complement strand
GCCTACAAGATTGAACTCCCACGAGACAAGTACAACGTGAGAGACATCTTCAACGTCAAAGACCTCGCGCCTTTCCATGGTGATGAAGATCTTGATCCGAGGTCGGATCCTTTCGAAGGGAGGGGAGATGATGCGGAGCATCCTTCCATCATCCCCATGGACTCTACATCAACACATCCAACCCCACAAGGACCCATGACAAGAGCTAGAGCACGTGCTTTGGAAACCGAGGTGAACTCCTTCCTACTAGACTTGCATATGAACCCAAATGGAACATGTATACTACCTCACCAAAATGTGCTATGCCTCCTTAGGTACGAAGAGGAACACCACCAAGGAGCTCAGGAGCATCCCCAAGAAGAAGGAGAACCACCCCAAGGCCACGAGGACCAAGCACGAGAACAACAGTAGCAGCACAGAAGGCTCCAGGCAACCCCGTGCGCACGGGCCCCCAAGACCCCGTGCCCACGGGCTACTCAGGGAGCTGACGCTGGAGCACCCCGTGCGCACGGGCTTGTACCGTGATGAGGACATCAATACCATTGTTACACCCACAGCCCCTGCTGCTATACATACTGGACCAATTACGAGAGCTCGCGCACGCCAACTAAATTACGAGGTACTTTCGTTTCTTGGTAATGATTCTAAT
>NW_021227923.1:0-488 GCF_002162155.2 Triticum dicoccoides | reverse complement strand
CGACGAACTCCGGTGAATAGGGATCTCCGGCGACCTTCCTCTCCGGCGTTCCTCGAAGTGCGCGCTCGCCCGATCTAGATCCGGATCGGAGCTACAGTAACCCTAGGGTTGACCCCGTTTCCCCCCAAGTCTGCATATTAAATTGCATTTTCATCATGTTATAACTCCACCTTCGTAGCTCCGGTTTGGGCGTTTAGCATATCACAGTGTTCATCTCAGAGAGTACATCATTTTATCTCATTGCTTCATTTTCATTTGAGCTCATCTTGATGCACGAAATACTGTTGGAAGAGAGCTATTTGAGATAATTGTCAGATCTGTTGCACCAAATTGCTATTTGTCATTTTTGCCATGATTAATGTGTGCATGATATGCTCCTGAGCTCTACATGAGTTTTGTTATATGCCATGTCATCTTTAAAGAGGTGCTTACCATGTATTTTTGTGATATGTGTGGTGACTAGCACAAGATTGCAAAGTAGTGCATTC
>NW_021227922.1:0-516 GCF_002162155.2 Triticum dicoccoides | reverse complement strand
ATCGGGCCCTTTCCCGTGCTAAAGTGCACTGGGGCAAGATGGATGCTGAGAAGCTTGTGACGGACGGGCCACCGCCGGGCAAGGAGCATCGCAAGCCCGAAATGTACTATGAGGGCGTCCTGAAGGGTGCCCGCCTTATAGCGGGTGAATGCTCCAAAGATGTAATTTTTTAATAGACTCGCATTTGTTATCTTGTACGCTGAAAACTTATTCATATGCGCTAAGCAATGCTTGTGAATTTAAAATATTACCTTCTGTGCGGCCGTTTATCAAATTTGAGAGATGGCAAGTCATTGGCTTCAGCCCCCATGCCACGAGTGCTGGGGTGTTCGGGATAAACTTGAGCGCTCTTGTTCCCATTTTTGGGTCCTTCGAGGGAGGCGCTCAACGCAACGAACAAGGCAACCGGACTATAGTGCTTGAACACTCTCACTTAGCCATAGAATTCTATAATTTTAAATTTCGGCGAAGCCCCTAGTATTCGGAAGACCGAGTTCGGGCGCTATCCACGCCTTG
>NW_021227921.1:0-905 GCF_002162155.2 Triticum dicoccoides | reverse complement strand
GACGCGTCGGGTCTACATCGAGGGGATCTTGCTGTGGGTCTGGCCCGGATATTGCTCCAAAGTGTTCCTATGGGCTGACCTAACACAACCGGGTGGGGAGGTCCACTGGTCAAAGCCCGTCCGTGCAAAGTCAAAGGGCTAGATCCCGTGGTCAAACACTACAGGGTTAGGCGGGACGGAGGCACTTGGGGGTAGCAATGCCACCGGAGCGTCGCACCGGGCCCTCATACATGCGGGGTGGTGTGGTGGCATGTCCGAAGAGGCGAGACGCGTCTCCGGGGCATGGCCCCCCCTCACGGACGGTGATGACACGGTAGTAGACGTTCTGCAGTAACGATGCGACGTCAATATTAATAATACTCGGAGCACGATAAAATCATGAGTTTTTTTTGCACGATGTGGGCACATGTGCTATAGGAACGATGGTATTTTTTTCATAATTTTTGGTGATGGAGAAGTATCCGAAAAATTCCCTCTACGCGGATTGCCCTTCGCGCGTCTACGGCTGTGGCCGGCGGCCTCTGGGGGCTAGCATGCCGCCAAATCTTGCGTAGGCGGCCTGTCACAAGTTTGGAAGTGTTGTGGCGGTTGCAAACGCCCGGCACGCGTGTCCGGGGTGTGCCCCCCTCATGGACGGCGCCGCCGTCGGCACCTGGAGGGTCGAAACGGACGCGTCGGGTCTACACGGAGGGGATCTTGCTGTGGGTCTGGACCGGATGTTGCTCCAAAGTGTTCCTATGGGCTGACCTAACACAACCGGGTGGGGAGGTCCACTGGTCAAAGCCCGTCCGTGCAAAGTCAAAGGGCTAGATCCCGTGGTCAAACGCTACAGGGTTAGGCGGGACGGGGGCACTGGGGTAGCAATGCCACCGGAGCGTCGCACCGGGCCCTCATACATGTGGGGT
>NW_021227920.1:0-1260 GCF_002162155.2 Triticum dicoccoides | reverse complement strand
AGGCGGTCGGAGCCTGGCGAGCGGCGTCATTCGCGCGCTAGACGACCGGCTACATGTCGCCGGATCCAAGGACGGAGCTGGGCCCCCCGCAGGCGGCGCAGGGCCCTCAAGGGGCGTCGTTGTGCCGACTCCGGGCGGCGTGGCGACCTCCAGGACGCCTACACCGGCGACCACCGCGCGTTCTTCCCATGGTGTGCGCGTCGAGCAGCGTCACCACGATGGTGACCCTGGGCACTGCCATGGGAAGAGCCCTGTGCGTCATCGGCAAGATGAGGGGGTTCAGCACGCTCCGAAGTGCTGGCGAAAATGGCACGCAGCTGTTGGGTCGTGACGGAGCTCCTTCTAACATTGTTAGAAGTTGAAGCGCGCCGCGATCCACGCAGCTGTCGCCGCCGCCCACGCTAGCGGAAGCTTTGGCACGCGCACAGCTGCTCCTCGACTTCCCTCCTGGTGCGGAGAAGCTCGACGAGTGGAGGGCCATCATCCGAAGCCTCATCGTCGTCGCAAACAAAGACGATCCATGACCAGCGGGGCCATCGGGTCGGCGCTCCACCAAGCCACCACATGCTGGCGCTGGGAGGACCGGGGGAGCTGCGGCCATGATGCACTCTCCTCCTCCTCGCCAGCCGCCGCGGGCATCGGCCTGTCACGACGACACTTGTGATAACATCTCCATAGCGTCGTCCGACCCGCGGACCCTCCGCGACCAGTGCCGGTGCGAACCACCGTCGAGTGCCGGTGCAAGCTCACGAAGACGCTCGAACCACCGTCGAGCGCCAGTGCGAAACGCACCGCCAGTCGGACAAGCGGGCGAGACCCGCTATGGACCACCCAGCACCGGGGGGGCTGGCGGCCTATCTTACGAGGTGGGCTGCCCGGCTTTTACCCGTGAGCTGAGGCAGTTCCAGTGGCCATCCCACCGCACGTTCAAGCCCGACATCGGCGAGAAGTACACCGGCAAGACCCATCCGTCCGAGTTCCCCGACATCTACACCATCGCAATGCAGGCCACTGGGCGACGACTAGGTGCTTGCCAACTATTTCCCGCTGGCGCTCAAGCCCAATGTGATGTCTTGGTTGATGCACTTGCCGGTGGATTCCATTTCTTCCTGGTCAGATCTGTGCCATGAGTTCGTTGGCGCCTTCACAGGAGGCCACCAAGCTCATGGCCAGGCCAGTGATCTGCATATCATTCCCTAGAAGGAAGGGGAGACCCTGCGCAAGTACATCCAAAGATTCAGCCGGGTGCAGTATAACATC
>NW_021227919.1:0-612 GCF_002162155.2 Triticum dicoccoides | reverse complement strand
GTAGTATTTTGCAAATTATGTTGTAGATCAATAGCTTGCGTTGTTGCTTTCATATGTTTATTTTGATATGTTCCTAGAGAAAAATTGTGTTGAAAGATGTTAGTAGCAATGACGCGGATTGGATCCGTGATCTGAGGTTTATCCTCATTGCTGCACAGAAGAATTATGTCCTTGATGCACCGCTAGGTGACAGACCTATTGCAGGAGCAGATGCAGACGTTATGAATGTTTGGCTAGCTCAATATGATGACTACTTGATAGTTTAGTGCACCATGATTAACGGCTTAGAATCGGGACTTCAAAGACGTTTTGAACGTCATGGACCATATGAGATGTTCCAGGAATTGAAGTTAATATTTCAAGCAAATACCCGAGTTGAGAGATATGAAGTCTCCAACAAGTTCTATAGCTAAAAGATGGAGGAGAATCGCTCAACTAGTGAGCATGTGCTCAGATTGTATGGGTACTACAATCGCTTGAATCAAGTGGGAGTTAATCTTCCAAATAAGATAGTGATTGACAGAATTCTCTAGTCACCATCACCAAGTTAGTAGAACTTCGTGATGAACTATGATATGCAAGGGATAACGGAAACGATTCCCAAGCTCTTCG
>NW_021227918.1:0-8085 GCF_002162155.2 Triticum dicoccoides | reverse complement strand
AGAGAGAGAGAGAGAGAGAGAGAGAGAGAGTGGGAGAGAGAGAGATGATGATGATGATGATGATGATGGTGATGATGATGTGTTAGAGATATGAATGGGGGGCATATAGAAACAAATCATCAGTTGAAGAGGGAAATGAAGCAAAAATAGCTCAATGTCAGTAATTTTTGGGAGGACAATATTCTACTCAACCATATTCGAGCATAATCATAGCCACTTGCCATATCATTGTATAGAAGGACAATTTGTGTTGTTCGATGAAGAACTTTTTTGGGGTTGATGTCAATATATTAATATCAATACGATACTAATTACACCCCACCTCTGCAATAACATAATGAAAGAAGTATCAAATCATTAAGGATGCACATAAGAAAATGTAGAAGGAAAAAACAAAAGACATCAGACTAGAATGTCATGCTGAGGCAAACAACGAGATGCTGCAACAAGCAAAGACATCTACCACCACCCTTTATAACATAATCACTCCAAATTAGATTATCCAAAAGTGACACTTTTAGAAAGGGTATGAGATACAGTCACCGCCGCCGTCAGATCCAGTCGTCAAAGACCATCAAGCTTATCACGCTGCAGAGCAAGCCCGAGCAAAACAACCTCCAAGCAAAGCGTTCAACTAGGAAAATGACATGTCAACACCATGTTGCCAGGTATAACCAAATAAGGTCAGACCTAGGATTTTCACCATGTAGTTCGAGACTTGGCACTTCAAGAGCACCACCAAACTGAATTGATGTTGCATTACCACCTCCACTTGCCAAGACGGCACCTTCAAACATCCTATACTTTCTAGCATTGAACACGAGACAATGTGGTCTGATTGTTCATGTGTCTAGCCAAGGTATCTTCAGAACAACATGGTACGCCTTCGAACATAGCCGATGATGCGCGTAGCCCTAACATGAACGGTAGCCATGCTTGCATAAGTTCGCTAACAAGAAGACAAAAGATTTGTCCGCCACCATTTGATAGAACAATAACCGCTGCACAAGTAGACCACCCAGGTGCAACCACACATGAGGCCACGGGTGGTGCACCCAAGAAGGCAGGCATGTCCTCAATCACCAACACGTCCATACTCGTGTATCGTACGCCTTGGTTCTTTTTGGCTAGAGGATGTTGGTTAGCCACAACAATAGAGCTCGTCGAGGAGGCACCAAATCCACATGAGAAGCCTTGTACATGATCTGGGACATTGTTCCGGGGGAAGGGGGCGACGAACCATTATTGTAGCACGATGCGTCTCTCCGCCTTTACTGTTGAGCCTCCCTGCTGCCACGGATGACGTGCCTCGTGATACCGCCCCACCGTACAGATTTAGCAGAGCCCGCCGCCACTATAAGCCACATGGGCTTTGCCTAGGGGGGTGGGTGTGTGTTTACAGTAAGTGTCACAAGCCGGGATGAAAATGCATTATTAATCCACTCTATAGATTCACTAGCTAGCCTGGATTTAATTAGTATGTTCTCAACAAGTAGCGTAAAAATGTTACACACGAGCACCATTTCAATTTTCATGGAACATGGTAACTAACGTGCACAAATCACATTGCATCAAAGCATAGCATATGATAACAGACATTAGAACCAAAGTATTTTTGTGCTTTTGGGATTTTTCATGTTTTTAGTACAAAGGGTTAGCACATAAATGATGAAAGATAATTGTCTCAACGAGATTGGTTTGTGAACCTAAGAACCACGCTTAAGTCAACAAACTAGGTCTAGAAGTCATATTCAGTCCTAGATTAGGATGAAGTGCGTGCAAGACAAGATATAAAACACTGAGTGTACAACTCCTAAGTGCCTAATTAAAAAGAGAGATCCTCACTTAAGGAGAGAAACTCGCTACTAAGCAAATTTTATTTGAGCGAGGTTCGAATTGGAAAACATTACCAAGCTCTTGTTGGTGAATTTCGTCATGGTGAAGCAACCAAGTGGCTTGTGCGGGTATTTATACAGTTTGCACCATACCATACATGTCAACACATAAGGCCCAAAGCCATACGAACATTCAAAATAAAAAGTATCGATTCGGTATACGATGGGGGTTTTATACCAACCGGAAAAATGAAGCATCATTATTAAAGAGATTTATTGGTCAGGGAGCTTCGAAGGTAAATAATAAAAATTAGGAAGAAAATAATCGGTAAAAAAACACCTCAGTGACATGAGACATCGAAAATGAATAAATTGGAGGGTTTTCCTGCTGGGAACGAGCGGCGGTTCGACCGCATGTGGTCACGCCAGACGCCGTCCTTCATTTCGGTAGTCAACGCCGAGCATCGTACTTTGGTACGAGCGCCGGCACGAGCACAAACACTTATAACATACGTTCTGTTTGAATCTGGAGGTTTATTTTTATTGGGGCTGACTTCAGGCATGAGCTTGAGTACGAGGGTGAGCACTCGTACCCCACACCATTAATCGCTCTGCGGAGATGATCTTGCGTGCCCAACAATTGTACGAGCTTAGTTATGAGTGTGAGCACTTGTATCGCAGGTTGTCTTTCGTTTTTGACCTGCTGTTGCTCGCAGCCACGAGCTGGTACGATCGCGGGTACGACCGGGGCAGTCCTTTCATACGCCGGCTTTTCTTATGAAGCTGTAGAACTTCACAAAAATTGTTGTGCTCCCACCTCACGTTAGGCACATAGCATATTTGCAATAAAAATGAGAGGAGGTATGCAACAAAATATAGGCTAACAATACGCTAAAAAATTACCATTGAAAAATATTCCCAAATCAACTCTAATAGAAACTACTCAAAATAACACAAAAGTTGCAATGCAACTAGATTCAAAGACACAAAGCTAAGAAAACACCTACTTACTTTCGGGTTACATCTCAAGCAGTGCTTTCTTTATAGTCATCTTGCTGGGCTTTGGTGCTCTATTGTTTCATCCACCAGGATACCAAGGTATGTAAACCCCGAGTGTGAGACCAACCCCGAACGGGGTTTGGAGCACCTCATAGAAAAGTCCCATCTGGGTCATACACTCTTGCGATGCATCAGTATCATATAAAATTCATACTCGCTCCTTGGCGAGAATCGGTGCACTCGGTTCAGTGGAGATGCCATAGCTGCAATTTGACAATATTTTTATGACCGTTAGGATACGGAGCTACTAGGAAATCATAACCCTCTTCTTCTTCTGTGTACCTAGGAATTTAGTATCAAATTCGTCGATATAAGACTTTGTAATTTACTCTCCGAACATGGAGCCTGCAAAAAATAATCGCATATTTCATCAGCATCAATTTCCGAATATGCAATTTGGGGTTTTTCCAATATCGACAAATCTAGAGTTATAGAGGAATAATAGGCACCATGGTGGTTGCATCACTTTTTGATATCTCTTGCAATGCAAACAACTCGCCTCCTTTTATGCTATCTCATCCCTAAGGTGAATGCCAATTGGTGTTTTATCAAAGGAAGTCATCGGAGGCATATCAGGAACAGTGCCAATATCTAGTTCATCCCTAACAAATAACATTGACACATCAATTCTCACAATATCCTCCGGTGGAGAACATTGAAGCATCGTCTCAATAGATTCCATGAATGCTCTAATAGAACGTAGAAATGATAAATGATCATCGAACTGGGCATTTATTGTGTCTGGAAATTTACCATGATCAGGAGGAGTCGTTGAGCAGTGGCCATTCCATCCTTCATCTCCATGTTCCTTCTCTGGCTTACCCCCTAGACATACCTCTTGGAAAGTGACTCCTTGGATATTTTCTCCATCGCTTGATTATTGACGAGTGATATTTTTACACTCATTCACCTTTGTTTAAATTGATATATTTCATTCTGGAAAATACTGGAAAAAAAACAAAAAATTCTAAAATTTGAGGATAAGAAATTTAGTCGACCATTCTACTCACGTGTGGAGTTTCGTGATGTATTGACATCCATGGTATTTTTTGTGAAGAAGATAAAATTGGTTCCATACTATTCATCAAAGTGTGTTTTTAAATAAAGTTTTGATTTTATCATTTTTTCTTGAAACTTCATACGCGAGTAGACCAGTTGACTAACTATATTATAAAAACAAAATTCCGATTTTTTTACTTTTTTAAGTGTTTCTAATTTACTATTGAAAAAGGGCGCACATGGAACTATGTTCACCAAATCGGCGTCCCTTTATACACCATCTACTTGGGGACAAAGGGAGTATTTTTCTTATTTTTTCCCTTAATTTTTTTATTTTACATTTTCTCTTTATTTATTTAATTTTAGTCATGTTCTTTTTATGGTTTATTTGTTTCAATTTTTGTTGTTCCATTTTTTCGTTTTTAAGAAATATAAATATGTGAGAAGTGAAAGTCTAATTTTTATAAGTAAATATTTTCAAAAACATGAAGTACTTTTTTCAAATATTTTTGAACAATTACCATAGATGTAAAATATTTTTTATTACTTGGAAATTTTCTAGATACACAATGAATACTTTTTAAATACATAATGAACACGTAAAATATATTTAATATGTCTTAAATAAAATTTAAAGTTATTTATAGTAAAAGGAACATTATTGAAATAAGTTCGAACAATTTTTGGACATTAAAGGCATAATGGACTGCCCACCTCAAAATGTTGTAGCCACCTGCGCACTACCATAAATACGCGGTAACTACATATCGTGAGTTGTATCATACGCTCGACTGATGGATCACGCCGCGTTTTAGCTGGGCCAGCCAACTTCTGCTCGCTCACTTCCGGATTGATTCGCTCACTCGTTGTTCTGGTTTTGGTCTAGTCCTTTATGTTTTTTATTCTGTTTTTTTTCTTTTGCATTTTCATTTGTATCTTCGGTTTTCTTTGTATCTTTGGTTTTGTTTATTTTCTTTCTTTTCACCAATTTTTGTTCCATTCATGGTTTCTTTGGTTTTTTTTCTTGGTTTTTTCTTTCTGGGTTCCCACTATTTTTTGCTTTTCTCTTTTTCTTTGTTTTCTTGTTTTTATTTTTTTCTATTTTTTTATTCTTATTGGTTTCTTTGTATTCCTTGTACATTTTTGTATGCAGTAGGAACATTTTTACATAGAATTTTAATTTTTTCCAAATACATGAATAACATTTTGTTAAAACATATATTGTTTAGATGTCTACTTTTTCCATACACATTGTACATTTTTGTATACATCAGGATATTTTTTACGTACATGTTAAACATTCTAGAAATGTAAAATAAATATTTTTTAAACATATATATTTTGTATTTACTCTTTGCATAAACATTGTTCATTTTTTGTATACATCAAGAACATTTTGTATTGCTACAGAAAGAGTAACTTGCAAGGAAGTAAGACTACAAGGTTAGAGAATGCAAACACATGGGACACTGCGATATGTTTCACGTTGTTCTGATAGTTGGTGATATCTACTCCGGGTTGATGGTGTTTTGAAAAAAAATGTTTCAAGATCACAAGGATCTCGATTGCGTCACCAACTAAGTGAGCGATGAAAGGCAATCTGCCTATTACATAATGGCTTGCACCAAGAATACTCGCTAAGGGGTAGATCTTTCCATTTATAAGACGATCTTTATGCTTTGTATGAACTCTTGGTTCCATCACAACTTTTTTTTGCATGGTAATATGTGTCTCATTTATATCATAAGGATCATAGTACAAGCCACGTACATACCGACCTGACAAAACTGAAAAGACAGGAGAACGCTAGCCTTTGCACACGGAAACACCAGCCAAGAAGTAAAATTACAAACAAGACCAAAGAATCCTCTGAGCTTGACACCAACGTCCGTCACCTGCCTCTGGCACCACCATAGCAGCCACCAAAGGAGAAAATGACAAATCACCTCCACACCCGAGCTCGACGCGGCTCCATCGTTGATATGCAGCTTTGCGGACCTTCAAGGTGGCTCGCCAATAAAGGCGAAGCCATTGCCGTTGAACGAATCAGACCGGGGCAACACCCTGGACACATATTCGAACTCCAAATCTGGCACCCACGCCCAACGAAGACATTGGAGGAGGAAACCATACCTGCCTGCCACGAACCACGAATCCAGATCCACCATCTTCCAGATGCCGCCGATGCAGAACACAATCCGCATCCGCTCCTGGACTACCTCCCAAGCTCCACGCCGGCGCTGGAGCAAACGTTGTCGCAATGGCGGAGGCCGAAGACACATGTCTAGCACGAGGATGCCGCTGCCACACCATCCTTGCTTGAACAGTCTGGTTTCCAAACCCACCTCAAAAGCGGATCGCCTCGTTGGGGAAGGATCTGAAGATTTATTAGTCGGCGACGCCATCGCCACCGTCGAAGCCATGACGATGAACAACGCAAAACCCTAAAAAAACTAATTCCTAAAACAATCCACATGCGTGGATCCAGCAACCCTCCTCACCACCAACGACCGAGGTCGTCAGAGGGGAGCCGCCGGATGACAATGGCGAAGGAAGGCGCCCTGACGGCAGGAGGCGAGATCGCCTTTCTTTTCTTGTCCTGAAAGAAAGAAAACGCTGCCTATACACGCAGCATTGAAAGTGCCTTTATTGACGTGCTAGCGGTTCCACCACAACTTGATAACTGAAGCCTATAAAGTGACTCATAACTATCTAGGTGGCACATACCCTCCAAGTATAACAACCAATGCCAAGTCACTAGGTGTTACTCCTCAAAACATCTTCCATCCAAGCTCTTCTCAAGAACTAATAAAATTTCTCACACACACAAAGGTTATGAATGGTCTAAGAAGGGAGGAACACCAGGTAGGAGTTCAAGAATAAGAGTGGAGCTTGTGCTTCAAAGCAGAGATGAAGTGTTCATGGAATCGCCCAAAACAATCTTGATTTATCTTCTCTTCTTGCTTGGAGCATTCTACTTCAAGGCTTGAACATGCGGTAGTGGGAATGGAGTGGAATGACTTCAAGTTCTTTTCACACCAAGGGTATCCAAGTCTATATATAGAGCTCGGCATAAATCTGAACAATACCTTGAAATTTAACTCCTCGAGAAGAACCGGCGAATAATCTCGAAATTAGCGGACACATCCAAAATTTGAATAGTGGGAGCAAACCATGTAAGCCTCACAGAAAACATAATACTCGGAAGTACTAGGAAGGAAATTGATGAAGGTTCTCGACAACAAAGTAGAATATTTTCTTCGTTCATGGAATTAGCTCATAAGTACCATGTAAATCTAATTGTTTCTCAGCAGGAATTTTGGAGGATTAGAATCTTTTGGAATTTTCCTATGTTGGTCGTTTCATTCCCAGGGTTGAATTCTATAGGAATTTTTTATAAATATTCATTCTTAGTATTGAATCCTATAAGAATAAAAACCCTATAGGAAATTTTCCTAATGAATCACATGTACTGCATTTCATAGGGAATCTAACATCCACTCCAACTTCTTTTAACAATTCCTATTAATTTCCCCTATCACCAAACACAGTTTGCTAATCCTATAAGATATAAGTGGGCATGTCACTCCATTCATGTAGTTCCTGCATTTTAGAATTCCTACGAATTGAAGAGGTCCTGAAATTAGAAGAGGTGACACAATTAAGCACTAATGCAGCCTACCAAACAACATATGTTCTATACATCATTTCTCGTGCACCCATATCATGTAGTCCACCAAACACACATCTCAGCTCATCCTTGCACCGGCTCAACCAGGCAAAGCTCACCCAGGAATCCCCATGTGATGCAAGCTAGAGCTATCCAGACAACCAAACATGTCCATAGTGAATGGCGCGACAACGGGGATATTTCCCTGGTTGTACATGCTCTTAACTCAACCATCTCACACTAGCTTGGAAAGTGGGTGAGTGTATTTGTTGAGGTGAACAATTGACAATGGTGCAGAGAACACAAGCATATATAACCAAATATCTTTGGATAAAGAGGTATTAAGGCTCAGGTACGGACCAAATTCTAGGACGTGGTCACAAAATTAACAGATGAATAACCAATGTAGTCACGAACCTTTCGTAGAGTAGACATGCCTTATCCTTATAAAGAATGCACCCCCCATGTAGTCTTCTTCAGGTAGCCTCCAAGGTATGTTATGAGAGAGAGAGAGAGAGAGAG
>NW_021227917.1:0-1015 GCF_002162155.2 Triticum dicoccoides | reverse complement strand
TGTATCTATCTTCTCAAGGTTGTAGATGCCAAGCTCCCTTAGCTTGGTCAAGTGCTCTAGTTGCTTTGTTTCAAACCCTTCACTTCTTTTATTGACTTGAAATACCTTCAACTCTTCTAAGAGTTTAAGTTTCCCGACATTAGAAATATCAGAATGAAGCTGATCATCACTAGGAACATAAAAATGGCACAATTTAGCAAGGTTGCTCATGTCTTTGGGCAAATCACAGCTGCCATCCCACAAATCAAGATATAGAATCCTTAAATGATAAAATTTAGAGATGCTAAGTGGTAAATGCATCTGGCTCTCATCTGTCCCTAGACATAGGTATCGTAGGTGGAGAAGTCCCGAAAAGTTATGTAACATGAACTCCATGGGACAAAGCATTTTGGGCAAATGAAGAACACGAAGAGTGTTCGGTTCCCCCAAAAAATCACCAAATATCTTGACAAAACCTTCATCCATTTCTCCAAATAACATTAATGTTTGCAAATCTTCAACCTTAAATCTTGTCTTTAGTTCTTCCAATTCACTCTTCAATTTTTTACCAGACACTGCATCATATATACCTAAACCATATGTGCTTATTGACAAGTGACGGGTGGTTGGCTGAATCTCTACTGATCCAACACCAGGGAGACTTAAACTAAGACAATCATGAGATGCAACCTTCAATGCCAAATCATGCAGCAGGTCATGCATAACATAACGCAGACCATACATAGTTTTCTCTTCTCTGAAAAATCCATGGGTGACTAACTCATTTAAATTGCTCAGACCTATGTCTTCAAATGTTTGGTCTTGCCCATTGGGTATCAAAATATCTAGTCCGATCCATAGACTGATCAGTTCGTCACTTCTGAAATTGTAATCTTCAGGAAACAATCCAGAATAGGCAAAACATTGTTGCAGATGGAAAGGAAGATAGTCATAGCTAAGTTTCAAGGCAGGCATAATTTCATTGTCATCGGTCTGCTTCTCCCATCCTCTACTTTTTAGGACCCTTCTCCAATGA
>NW_021227916.1:42310-43217 GCF_002162155.2 Triticum dicoccoides | reverse complement strand
GGCTTCATGCACCCATTATGGTGGTTTCAAAGTCCTGAAATCATCACTTGTAACTCCGTTCTTGTTTCCCTTGCGCATGCCATCATCTCCATGCTTGTTCTTGCTCCAATGTTCATCCTTCTCCAAGCTAGGCCCTTCATTTGTAAGCAAAACAAATGTATCCAATTTAGGCAGCATCATATTCTCATGAACATTAGAATCATTACCAAGAAACGAAAGTACCTGGTAATTTAGTTGGCGTGCACGAGCTCTAGTAATTGGTCCAGTATGTATAGCAGCAGGGGCTGTGGGTGTAACAATTGTATTGATGTTCGCAGCAATCGGATATAGGAAAGGGGAAAGGGGCTGTGGGCTGTGGGTGTAACAATTGTATTGATGTTCGCAGCAATCGGATATAGGAAAGGGGAAAGGGGGGGAGCAAAGCAACCGTGAGTACTCATCCAAAGTACTCGCAAGCAAGGAGCTACACTACATATGTATGCATTGGTATCAAATGGAATAAGGGTAGTATATGTGGACTGAACTGCAGAGTGCCGGAATAAGAGGGGGATAGCTAGTCCTATCGAAGACTACGCTTCTGGCCACCTCCATCTTGCAGCATGTGGAAGAGAGTAGATGGTAAGTTCACCAAGTAACATCGCATAGCATAATCCTAACCGATGATCCTCCCCTCGTTGCCCTATGAGAGAGCGACCACCGGTTGTATCTGGCACTTGGAAGGATGTGTTTTATTAAGTATCCGGTTCTAGTTGTCATAAGGTCAAGGTACAACTCTAAGTCGTCCTGTTACCGAAGATCATGGCTATTCGAATAGATTAACTTCCCTGCAGGGGTGCACCACATTTCCCAACACGCTCGATCCCCTTTGTCCGAACACACTTTCCTGGATCATGCAATACAATTGTTA
>NW_021227916.1:40429-42065 GCF_002162155.2 Triticum dicoccoides | reverse complement strand
ACCCACAGCCCCTGCTGCTATACATACTGGACCAATTACTAGAGCTCGTGCACGCCAACTAAATTACCAGGTACTTTCGTTTCTTGGTAATGATTCTAATGTTCATGAGAATATGATGCTGCCTAAATTGGATACATTTGTTTTGCTTACAAATGAAGGGCCTAGCTTGGAGAAGGTTGAACATTGGAGCAAGAACAAGCATGGAGATGATGGCATGCGCAAGGGGAACAAGAACGGAGTTACAAGTGATGATTTCAAGACTTTGAAGCCACCATAATGGGTGCATGAAGCCTTGGACGAAATATACAAGATGCCACTTCATAATTTTTGTCCCGAGGCTATTTTAGGTGCTGCGTCACCTTATTATTGGGCCAGGCCCATGTAATTTCGAAATACATAAGTATAGGCTATTTTTAGAGTCCGTATGTGTGGGGAAACAAGAGATAGGGTTGATTTTGGACCCCTCCACCAAGGGCCACGAAATTCCCCCCTCTTCCTCCATATATACAGCCCTTAGGGCATCGTTTAGACTTTGGGTTTTGTTTAGATTAAAAGTTCGCCATAGCTGCAACTTCGCGTACTTCGTTTGTGTTCAACGACCAGACAAAGGCATCACAGAACCCCACCTTGATCAATAAAGCTTTCATCTTATATTCGCAATATCCAGATTGCAATCTCAGTTTCTTGCTTGATCTTCGTTTGGTCGCAGGAAATAGACCCTCGTGGTCAGGTTGATCGTGCTCCGGCATGGTCAATAACCTCTCGGAGTTGGTTTAGCGATTGCTAAGGCGCGACATCCTCGCACGTTCGTAGTCGGATCGTCAAAGTCGACTGCCACCAAAGCGATATCCATCATCTCATCGAAAGACGGGACACCTTTGCCCTTATCAAGTGGTATCAGATTTCCAGGTTGCTTGGTAAGATTTTACAGTTTTTCATAGTTTAGATCGAGTCTATTCTTCATACCTATAGTCCACGAAAAAGCCACAAAAAAATTAGGGTTAGTTCATCATATCCGAACCAATCTGAGCCTTTGCATAATCTTTTTAGGGTTTTGCTTTGTTGAATGTGCGGTTGCATCGTCGTGTCTAGTTGCTGGTCTTAGAGTCTAGTCTTTTAGAGTTTCGAGTTCTGGTCATAAGTTGTCACGCCGCCGCCGCACCATCATCATCACCCCTGCCATCTACCACCACCGCTTATCCGCCACTGCTTCGAATCCGTATCCATATACCACCACAGCTGTCATATACCACCACCGCTGCCATCTACCATATATCCACCACCAATCCGAGTTCTTGTCATATTAGGTTTATTTTCGAGATCCATCTAGATTCCGGTTCGTGTTTCCTTGCCGGAGTAGGTTTCGGAAAAAAAAAGAGTCCGGAAACCACGCTCCGTTTAGGCCCAAAATTTTTCGAAAACGCATTTTTCGAAATCTGGCTATCCTATTTTTAGGTGTTTCTGAGTGTTTTGAGACAGGTGCCATTATAGGAAGTTTTTTTTGACCCGTTTCCAGTTTTTGGGTCCGGGCAGTCAAAAAAAAATTGGTTGAAAAAATTTCGTGCCCATCCTGTCAGTTTGAGCTAGGAAGAGTTTTGAGACACTCGCCATTATAGTGATTTTTCGCAAAAAAAAA
>NW_021227916.1:0-34849 GCF_002162155.2 Triticum dicoccoides | reverse complement strand
GAAGCCTTATTTGGGTGAGGAAGATGACCTTCCGTCGAGGACGACTTCATTTCAAGAAGGGGAGGATGATGAGGACATCAATACAATTGTTACACCCACAGGCCCTGCTGCTATACATACTGGACCAATTACTAGAGCTCGCGCACGCCAACTAAATTACCAGGTACTTTCGTTTCTTGGTAATGATTCTAATGTTCATGAGAATATGATGCTGCCTAAATTGGATACATTTGTTTTGCTTACAAATAAAGGGCCTAGCTTGGAGAAGGATGAACATTGGAGCAAGAACAAGCATGGAGATGATGGCATGCGCAAGGGGAACAAGAACGGAGTTACAAGTGATGATTTCAGGACTTTGAAGCCACCATAATGGGCGCATGAAGCCTTGGACGAAATATACAAGATGCCACTTCATAAATTTCGTCCCGAGGTTATTACAGGTGCTGCGTCACCTTATTATTGGGCCAGGCCCATGTAATTTCGAAATACATAAGTATAGGCTATTTTTAGAGTCCGTATGTGTGCGGAAACAGGAGATAGGGTTGATTTCGGACCCCTCCACCAAGGGCCACGAAATTCCCCCCTCTTCCTCCATATATACAGCCCTTAGGGCATCGTTTAGACTTTGGGTTTTGTTTAGATTAATAGTTCGCCATAGCTGCAACTTCGCGTACTTCGTTTGTGTTCAACGACCAGACAAAGGCGTCACAGAACCCCACCTTGATCAATAAAGCTTTCATCTTATATTCGCAATATCCAGATTGCAATCTCAGTTTCTTGCTTGTTCTTCGTTTGCTCGCAGGAAACAGACCCTCGTGGTCAGGTTGATCGTGCTCCGGCGTGGTCAATAACCTCTCGGAGTTGGTTTAGCGATTGCTAAGGCGCGACGTCCTCGCACGTTCGTAGTCGGATCGTCAAAGTCGACTGCCACCAAAGCGATATCCATCATCTCATCGAAAGACGGGACACCTTTGCCTCTATCACGTTTGCTCGCAGGAAACAGACCCTCGTGGTCAGGTTGATCGTGCTCCGGCGTGGTCAATAACCTCTCGGAGTTGGTTTAGCGATTGCTAAGGCGCGACATTGATGAGGACATAACTACCTTGGATATGACCAAAAATATTGCATATATGCATATTTGTCAGGGGATTTCTAGTGCAAACTATTCAATAATCTATTTATGTTATCCAGAACAAAAATACTTCACACACTTTTGTGTTTTGTCTAATTACGGGTGTATGGGACATTTGTACAATCCACATATGAAGATAAGGAAGAAAGAGATGTTTATTTGCTGTTCAAAAAGTTCTTTCACGTCACTTTTGGCCCAAGAGAAGATAGAGTCCAAGTCTCTCACGTTCTGAATTCAGATTTGGACTGCACAGACATACCTGACTCAAAACGCCCTCAACTTTTTCATACGGACTCCCAATTGGGTGATTCTTTTTTTTTGTTGGAAACTAGATTTCGTGCACTTTCCAGCCCAATTGGAATCACCTTCAAATTCGTCCGGAGCGTTGAGTTATGGACCAAACAATCTGATGCTGCAGCAGAATCCGAGTCAAACTACAAGTCCAAAGGTGTTACATCACCTCCACTTGGGCCCATTGGCCTTGTACGACCTAGATTTAGTTTTAGGCTGCCTTGGGACGTTCTCCCACCTCCTTGGCCGCCACCCCTTGCTCCTATATAAGTAGATCCATCTAGTAGCTTTTTCCTTGGGATTTGTTTAGTTAAAAGTTAGCCATTGCAACTTCGTGTACTTTGTTTGTGTTCAACGACTAGACCAAGACCACTTACGGATCCCCACCTTCATCAATACTTCATATATACTCACAATATTCAGATTGCTTTTATCATATTCTTGCTTGTTCTTCGATTGCTTGCAGGAATAGACCTTCGTGGTCAGGTTGATTGTGCTCCGGCGTGGTCAATAACATCTCGAAGTTGGTTTAGCGATTGCTAAGGCACAACGTCGTGCACGTTTGTAGTTGGATCGTCAAAGTCATCTTCACCAAATCGATAGTTATCATCTCATCGAAAGATCGGGACACCCCGCCTCTATCAAGTGGTATCAGTTTTCAGGTTGCTCAGTGAGAATTTCCAGTTTTTCTTAGATTAGATTTATTTTCTTACCTATTGTCCAAGAAAAAGCCACAAAAAAAGTTAGATCTGTTCATCCTTTATCCAAGCCAGTCTGAGCCTTTGCAATTTTCTATTCATTGCTTGCATAGTTGAATTATCGGTTGCATCGTCGTGTCAGTTGCTGGTCTTAGTATCTAGTTCCTTTAGAGTTTCGAGTTCTGTTCACATTAGTCACGCCGCCGCTGCATCATTATCCCTTCCGCCGTCCACCATCCCATCTATTAATTTCCACCACGTGCTACGCACTATTCATTGTCATAATCATAGTTGAGGTCATTCACATCTTCGCCTGATCCAATCTGCATCTTATCTAGTTTGTCTTGGAAAGAGGGAGAAAAAAAAGAGAGAGAAAAAAGAGAGAAAAAAAGGAAAAAAAGAAACAGAGAGAGAAGAAAAAGAAAAAAAGCGTGAGAAAAAAAAGGAGAGAAGAAAAAAAAATCGGATCTATCTAGAATCAATCTCGTACTTGAATTCGGATTGGAATCTGTTTTGCGCACTGTTCAGTAAAACAGGTGTATCTTCCTCATACGAAGTCCATTTTGGCTCCGCGAGTACTCAAATTAAAGCTAGCGACGAGCCGCATCTAAATAGTTGCAGAAGCAATTTCAATATTTGACACCTCAAAATCGGCTTCTAAATAGGTCTTTTTGCCCTCTGAAGTTCGTGAACACAGCTTGTTCCAATTTTTCAGGCCAGTTTTAAAACTCTTTGACTCCTCATATCAACTCGGAATTGAGTGATTATTTTTGCATTGGAAAGCTTGAGTTAGTAGCATTCTTTAAAAGAATTTATCATAAAATTGGCTCAAACTTTTCAAGAGGAAAGTTGGAGAGGGAGTTGTTATATATCCTGCTTGGCAGTTGTTATTCATCATTATCTTTACTGCCGTTGTGATCTTCACTTATATCTTGCTGTCCAGAGCTAGTTATCCTTCATTGATGCTAGTTGTGCTATTCCGTGACGTCATTAGTGTTCTAGGCTCGCGTCTCTAGTCCGGTCTAGCCTAGGACCAGCATGGTACCGTCGTTGAGCGTTTATTCAACATTGCATCTCTGAACTGATTATTGCTAATCTTTTGCTACCATATATAGCCAACCCAGCTCCACATATTTCTACACCGTGTATACGTACGTTCCCCTGGCAATCACTTTACACAATCTTCGGAGTTATTTGACATCGCTGGTTGCCTGTCACCACCTGCCGCATGGTAAGAACTTGTAAGATATTGATATTTGCTTTACTGTGAGCACTTTACAACCACATCCTAGTTGTTCATAGGAACATTATTCTCGAATTTTGTTTCTTGTTTCTACTAATCATGACAGGTTCCGGAGATAGAAGTTCTTGGAGGACAGACACATCTTCACCATCACGAGAGTTGGGACAACACACACAAGCATATGGTCAGGTTATCTCTTTACCATCATTTGAGGGTAGATTTAATCCTGCTATTTATCTAGCTTGGGAGCTTGAAGTAGAACAAGTTTTTAGTCACCATGATATTTCTGAACTTGAGAGAGTACGAGCTACCATTAGAGCATTTACTGGTTTTGCTTCTGTTTGGTGGAGTGTACATTGTAAGAAAAACATTGATAACCAACCCACAACTTGGAAAGTTTTGAAAGCTGTAATGAGACAACAATTTTTTTCCTCCTTACTATCGTCGTGAATTGCTTCGCAAATTGGAACAATTAAAACAAGGCAGTAACACCGTTCATGCTTACTACCAAGAGTTCAAATCTTATATGCATCATTGTGACATAGAAGAATCGGAGGATGACAATGAATAGATTTTTTGGTGGTTTGAACCATGATATCAGTGCAAGATTTCACTATATTCCTCGTTGCATTACTGGTATGTATGTTCGCACTTGTACCTTTGAGAGACAGATACAGGAGGATGCATTGGGTGACTACAACAACTACTATTCCAGTTCATGCTCACCACCACCGGTTGGTTCCTCCACCGTTGCACCTACTAGAGCAGCCCCACCTCAGAATGTGAGCGTGACATCATCTCAAGTGTATGGTGCATTGTCAACGTCCGTACCTACATCAGCTACGTCTTTGCGACAAGGTAACACTAAAGGTATTGATGATATAACTTCACATGAGAATGATGCATCCCTAGTTAACTTGAATGCATCATGTGTTGAGTTACCTGGTGATTTGAGCACATCACCTATTTTAGAGAATCTTGATACTGTCATGACTGTGTCATGTGATCAAACAACTGAAATACCAACAATTTTGAGTGCACCCATTGAATTAACTGTTGATGCAAAAGAATCAATGTTTAATCATTTTGATATGACCTCTAATCTTGGTGATGATTCTGTGTCGAATGACTCATTGCATGTTTGCTTATCTAAGCATGTTGTAGCATGTAAATTTGATTCAAATAAGGTTTATTCACCAATGTTGGGATGGTTTAATGATGAACATTGTCAATCTTTTGAAATGAATAAGATGATGAGGACATCAATACAATTGTTACACCCACAACCCCTGCTGCTATACATACTGGACCAATTACTAGAGCTCGTGCACGCCAACTAAATTACCAGGTACTTTCGTTTCTTGGTAATGATTCTAATGTTCATGAGAATATGATGCTGCCTAAATTGGATACATTTATTTTGCTTACAAATGAAGGGCCTAGCTCGGAGAAGGATGAACATTGGAGCAAGAACAAGCATGGAGATGATGGCATGCGCAAGGGGAACAAGAATGGAGTTACAAGTGATGATTTCAGGACTTTGAAGCCACCATAATGGGTGCATGAAGCCTTGGACGAAATATACAAGATGCCACTTCATAAATTTCGTCCCGAGGCTATTTTAGGTGCTGCGTCACCTTATTATTGGGCCAGGCCCATGTAATTTCGAAATACATAAGTATAGGCTATTTTTAGAGTCCGTATGTGTGGGGAAACAAGAGATAGGGTTGATTTCGGATCCCTCCACCAAGGGCCACGAAATTCCCCCCTCTTCCTCCATATATACAGCCCTTAGGGCATCGTTTAGACTTTGGGTTTTGTTTAGATTAAAAGTTCGCCATAGCTGCAACTTCGCGTACTTCGTTTGTGTTCAACGACCAGACAAAGGCGTCACAGAACCCCACCTTGATCAATAAAGCTTTCATCTTATATTCGCAATATCCAGATTGCAATCTTAGTTTCTTGCTTGTTCTTCGTTTGCTCGCGGGAAACAGACCCTCGTGGTCAGGTTGATCGTGCTCCGGCGTGGTCAATAACCTCTCGGAGTTGGTTTAGCGATTGCTAAGGCGCGACGTCCTCGCACGTTCGTAGTCGGATCATCAAAGTCGACTTCCACCAAAGCGATATCCATCATCTCATCGAAAGACGGGACACCTTTGCCTCTATCATAAGAGCTTCACTTATATGTGCAAACTGAGTTGCAATATTTTCATGACTTCTAGTTCTTGTGCTAATTTGTTGGCTTTAGATTTTATGAACTATTCAAGTTACTCATCTATTCATGTGTCATATATGCAAAAATCAAGGGAAGTAAAAATGGATGACGTATACATATACAACATGTACACCTTGTCTCTTTTGTTAGCCACATTTCAGATTACGCAACGCCGGGGATGGCTTTATTTTCAAGAAGGGGAGGATGATGAGGAACTACCTTGGATATGACCAAAAATATTGCATATATGCATATTTGTCAGGGATTTCTAGTGCAAACTATTCAATAATCTATTTATGTTATCCAGAACAAAAATACTTCACACACTTTTGTGTTTTGTCTAATTACAGGTGTATGGGACATTTGTACAATCCACATATGAAGATAAGGAAGAAAGAGATGTTTATTTGCTGTTCAAAAAGTTCTTTCACGTCACTTTTGGCCCAAGAGAAGATAGAGTCCAAGTCTCTCACGTTCTGGATTCAGATTCGGACTGTACAGACATACCTGACTCAAAACGCCCACAACTTTTTCATACGGACTCCGAATTGGGTGATTCTTTTTTTGTTGGAAACTAGATTTCGTGCACTTTCCAGCCCTATTGGAATCACCTTCAAATTCGTCCGGAGCGTTGAGTTATGGACCAAACAATCTGATGCTGCAGCAGAATCCGAGTCAAACTACAAGTCCAAAGGTGTTACATCACCTCCACTTGGGCCCATTGGCCTTGTACGACCTAGATTTAGTTTTAGGCTGTCTTGGGACGTTCTCCCACCTCCTTGGCCGCCACCCCTTGCTCCTATATAAGTAGATCCATCTAGTAGCTTTTTCCTTGGGATTTTTTTAGTTAAAAGTTAGCCATTGCAACTCCGTGTACTTTGTTTGTGTTCAACGACCAGACCAAGACCGCTTACGGATCCCCACCTTCATCAATACTTCATATATACTCACAATATTCAGATTGCTTTTATCATATTCTTGCTTGTTCTTCGATTGCTTGCAGGAATAGACCTTCGTGGTCAGGTTGATTGTGCTCCGGCATGGTCAATAACCTCTCGAAGTTGGTTGCTAAGGCGCAACGTCGTGCACGTTTGTAGTCAGATCGTCAAAGTCATCTTCACCAAATTGATAGTTATCATCTCATCGAAAGATCGGGACACCCCGCCTCTATCAGACATCCTCGCACGTTCGTAGTCGGATCGTCAAAGTCGACTACCACCAAAGCGATATCCATCATCTCATCGAAAGACGGGACACCTTTGCCCTTATCACACGGTCAGCCTGACCACGAAGGTCTATTCCTGCAAGCAATCGAAGAACGAGCAAGAATATGATAAAGCAATCTGAATATTGCAAATATATATGAAGTATTGATAATGGTGGGGATCCGGAAGCGGTCTTGGTCTGGTCGTTGGACACAAACGAAGTACACGAAGTTGCAATGGCTAACTTTTAACTAAACAAATCCCAAGGAAAAAGCTACTAGATGGATCTACTTATATAGGAGCAAGGGGTGGCGGCCAAGGAGGTGGGAGGTCGTCCCAAGGCAGCCTAAAACTAACCCTAGGTCGTACAAGGCTCATGGGCCCAAGTGGAGGTGATGCAACACCTTTGGGCTTGTAGTTTGACTCGGATTCTGCTGCAACGTCAGATTGTTTCGTCCGTAACTCAACGCTCCGGACGAATTTGAAGGTGAATCCAATTGGGATGGAAAGAGCACGAAATCTAGTTTCCAAGAAAAAAAGAATCACCCAATTCGGAGTCCGTATAAAAAAGTTGTTGGCGTTTTGAATCAGGTATGTCTGTGTAGTCCGAATCTGAATCCAGAACGTGAGAGACTTGGACTCTATCTTCTCTTGGCCCAAAAGTGACGTGAGAGGACTTTTTGAACACAACCTAAACATCTCCTTTTCCCTTATCTTCATATGTGGATTGTATAAATGTCCCATACACCTGCAATTAGACAAAACACAAAAGTGTGTGATAGAGGCAAAGGTGTCCCGTCTTTCGATGAGATGATGGATATCGCTTTGGTGGAAGTCGACTTTGACGATCCGACTATGAACGTGTGAGGACGTCGCGCCTTAGCAATCGCTAAACCAACTCCGAGAGGTTATTGACCACGCCGGAGCACGATCAACCTGACCACGAGGGTCTGTTTCCTGCGAGCAAACGAAGAACAAGCAAGAAACTAAGATTGCAATCTGGATATTGCGAATATAAGATGAAAGCTTTATTGATCAAAGGTGGGGTTCTGTGACGCCTTTGTCTGGTCGTTGAACACAAACGAAGTACGCGAAGTTGCAGCTATGGCGAACTTTTAATCTAAACAAAACCCCAAGTCTAAACGATGCCCTAAGGGCTGTATATATGGAGGAAGAGGGGGGAATTTCGTGGCCCTTGGTGGAGGGGTCCGAAATCAACCCTATCTCTTGTTTCCCCACACATACGGACTCTAAAAATAGCCTATACTTATGTATTTCGAAATTACATGGGCCTGGCCCAATAATAAGGTGACGCAGCACCTAAAATAGCCTCGGGACGAAATTTATGAAGTGGCATCTTGTATATTTCGTCCAAGGCTTCATGCACTCATTATGGTGGCTTCAAAGTCCTGAAATCATCACTTGTAACTCCGTTCTTGTTTCCCTTGCGCATGCCATCATCTCCATGCTTGTTCTTGCTCCAATGTTCATCCTTCTCCAAGCTAGGCCCTTCATTTGTAAGCAAAACAAATGTATCCAATTTAGGCAGCATCATATTCTCATGAACATTAGAATCATTACCAAGAAATGAAAGTACCTGGTAATTTAGTTGGCGTGCACGAGCTCTAGTAATTGGTCCAGTATGTATAGCAGCAGGGGTTGTGGGTGTAACAATTGTATTGATGTCCTCATCACGGGATGTTGAGCGTTTTATTGCTCGCTGCACTACATGTCAAAAAGCTAAGTCACGACTCAATCCTCATGGTTTATATATGCCTTTGCCTGTACCTAGTGTTCCTTGGGAGGATATATCTATGGACTTTGTTTTAGGTTTACCTCGAACAAAGAAGGGGAGGGATAGCATATTTGTTGTCGTGGATAGATTCTCGAAAATGGCACACTTTATACCATGTCATAAAAGCGATGATGCTGTTAATGTTGCTGATTTGTTCTTTCGTGAAATTATTCGCTTGCATGGTGTGCCAAATACTATTGTTTCAGATCGTGATACTAAATTTCTTAGCCACTTTTGGAGATGTTTATGGGCTAAGTTGGGGACTAAACTGCTTTTTAGTACTACTTGTCACCCCCAAACTGATGGGCAAACTGAAGTAGTCAATAGAACATTGTCTACTATGCTTAGGGCTGTTTTGAAGAGTAATAAGAAAATGTGGGAGGAATGCTTGCCTCATATTGAATTTGCTTATAATCGTTCATTGCATTCTACTACTAAGATGTGCCCTTTTGAAGTTGTGTATGGTTTCCTACCTCGTGCACCTATTGATTTGTTGCCTCTTCCATCTTCGGAGAAGGTTAATTTTGATGCTAAACAACGTGCTGAATTGATTTTAAAAATGCATGAGTTAACTAAGGAAAACATTGAGCGTATGAATGCCAAATATAAACTTGCTGGAGATAAGGGTAGAAAACATGTTGTGTTTGCACCTGGAGATCTTGTTTGGTTACATTTGCGTAAGGATAGATTTCCTGATTTGCGCAAATCAAAGCTCATGCCACGGGCTGATAGTCCCTTTAAGGTGTTAGAGAAAATAAATGATAATGCATATAAACTTGAGCTGCCTGCAGATTTTGGGGTTAGTCCCACTTTTAACATTGCAGATTTGAAGCCTTATTTGGGTGAGGAAGATGAACTTCCGTCGAGGACGACTTCATTTTAAGAAGGGGAGGATGATGAGGACATCAATACAATTGTTACACCCACAGCCCCTGCTGCTATACATACTGGACCAATTACTAGAGCTCGTGCACGCCAACTAAATTACCAGGTACTTTCGTTTCTTGGTAATGATTCTAATGTTCATGAGAATATGATGCTGCCTAAATTGGATACATTTGTTTTGCTTACAAATGAAGGGCCTAGCTTGGAGAAGGATGAACATTGGAGCAAGAACAAGCATGGAGATGATGGCATGCGCAAGGGGAACAAGAACGGAGTTACAAGTGATGATTTCAGGACTTTGAAGCCACCATAATGGGTGCATGAAGCCTTGGACGAAATATACAAGATGCCACTTCATAAATTTCGTCCCGAGGCTATTTTAGGTGCTGCGTCACCTTATTATTGGGCCAGGCCCATGTAATTTCGAAATACATAAGTATAGGCTATTTTTAGAGTCCGTATGTGTGGGGAAACAAGAGATAGGGTTGATTTCGGACCCCTTCTGATAGAGGCAGAGGTGTCCCGTCTTTCGATGAGATGGTGGATTTCGCTTTGGTGGAAGTCGACTTTGACGATCCGACTACGAACGTGCGAGGACGTCGCGCCTTAGCAATCGCTAAACCAACTCCGAGAGGTTATTGACCACGCCGGAGCACGATCAACCTGACCACGAGGGTCTGTTTCCTGCGAGCAAACGAAGAACAAGCAAGAAACTAAGATTGCAATCTGGATATTGCGAATATAAGATGAAAGCTTTATTGATCAAGGTGGGGTTCTGTGACGCCTTTGTCTGGTCGTTGAACACAAACGAAGTACGCGAAGTTGCAGCTATGGCGAACTTTTATTCTAAACAAAACCCAAAGTCTAAACGATGCCCTAAGGGCTGTATATATGGAGGAAGAGGGGGGGAATTTCGTGGCCCTTGGTGGAGGGGTCCGAAATCAACCCTATCTCTTGTTTCCCCACACATACGGACTCTAAAAATAGCCTATACTTATGTATTTAGAAATTACATGGGCCTGGCCCAATAATAAGGTGACGCAGCACCTAAAATAGCCTCGGGACGAAATTTATGAAGTGGCATCTTGTATATTTCGTCCAAGGCTTCATGCACCCATTATGGTGGCTTCAAAGTCCTGAAATCATCACTTGTAACTCCGTTCTTGTTCCCCTTGCGCATGCCATCATCTCCATGCTTGTTCTTGCTCCAATGTTCATCCTTCTCCAAGCTAGGCCCTTCATTTGTAAGCAAAACAAATGTATCCAATTTAGGCAGCATCATATTCTCATGAACATTAGAATCATTACCAAGAAACGAAAGTACCTGATAATTTAGTTGGCGTGCGCGAGCTCTAGTAATTGGTCCAGTATGTATAGCAGCAGGGCCTGTGGGTGTAACAATGGCATTGATGTCCTCATCATCCTCCCCTTCTTGAAATGAAGTCGTCCTCGACGGAAACTCATCTTCCTCACCCAAATAAGGCTTCAAATCTGCAATGTTAAAAGTGGGACTAACCCCAAAATCTGCAGGCAGCTCAAGTTTATATGCATTATCATTTATTTTCTCTAACACCTTAAAGGGACCATCAGCCCGTGGCATGAGCTTTGATTTGCGCAAATCAGGAAATCTATCCTTACGCAAATGTAACCAAACAAGATCTCCAGGTGCAAACACAACATGTTTTCTACCCTTATCTCCAGCAAGTTTATATTTGGCATTCATACGCTCAATGTTTTCCTTAGTTAACTCATGCATTTTTAAAATCAATTCAGCACGTTGTTTAGCATCAAAATTAACCTTCTCCGAAGATGGAAGAGGCAACAAACCAATAGGTGCACGAGGTAGGAAACCATACACAACTTCAAAAGGGCACATCTTAGTAGTAGAATGCAATGAACGATTATAAGCAAATTCAATATGAGGCAAGCATTCCTCCCACATTTTCTTATTACTCTTCAAAACAGCCCTAAGCATAGTAGACAATGTTCTATTGACTACTTCAGTTTGGCCATCAGTTTGGGGGTGACAAGTAGTACTAAGAAGCAGTTTAGTCCCCAACTTAGCCCATAAACATCTCCAAAAGTGGCTAAGAAATTTAGTATCACGATCTGAAACAATAGTATTTGGCACACCATGCAAGCGAATAATTTCACGAAAGAACAAATCAGCAACATTAACAGCATCATCGCTTTTATGACATGGTATAAAGTGTGCCATTTTCGAGAATCTATCCACGACAACAAATATGCTATCCCTCCCCTTCTTTGTTCGAGGTAAACTTAAAACAAAGTCCATAGATATATCCTCCCAAGGAACACTAGGTACAGGCAAAGGCATATATAAACCATGAGGATTGAGTCGTGACTTAGCTTTTTGACATGTAGTGCAGCGAGCAATAAAACGCTCAACATCCCGTCTCATCTTTGGCCAAAAGAAATGTGTAGCAAGTACGTCCTCCGTCTTCTTCACGCCAAAGTGTCCCATTAATCCTCCTCCATGCGCCTCCTGCAACAACAAAAGACGAACGGAGCTAGCTGGAATGCATAGCTTGTTAGCACGAAACACAAATCCATCGTTAACGACAAACTTGTTCCACATTCTTCCTTCTTTGCAATTCTGCATTACATCTTTAAAATCAGCATCATGCACATATTGATCTTTGATGGTGATAGAGGCAAAGGTGTCCCGTCTTTCGATGAGATGATGGATATCGCTTTGGTGGCAGTCGACTTTGACGATCCGACTACGAACGTGCGAGGACGTCGCGCCTTAGCAATCGCTAAACCAACTCCGAGAAGTTATTGACCACGCCGGAGCACGATCAACCTGACCACGAGGGTCTGTTTCCTGCGAGCAAACGAAGAACAAGCAAGAAACTGAGATTGCAATCTGGATATTGCGAATATAAGATGAAAGCTTTATTGATCAAGGTGTGGTTCTGTGACGCCTTTGTCTGGTCGTTGAACACAAACGAAGTACGCGAAGTTGCAGCTATGGCGAACTTTTAATCTAAACAAACCCAAAGTCTAAACGATGCCCTAAGGGCTGTATATATGGAGGAAGAGGGGGGAATTTCGTGGCCCTTGGTGGAGGGGTCCGAAATCAACCCTATCTCTTGTTTCCCCACACATACGGACTCTAAAAATAGCCTATACTTATGTATTTCGAAATTACATGGGCCTGGCCCAATAATAAGGTGAAGCAGCACCTAAAATAGCCTCGGGACGAAATTTATGAAGTGGCATCTTGTATATTTCGTCCAAGGCTTCATGCACCCATTATGGTGGCTTCAAAGTCCTGAAATCATCACTTGTAACTCCGTTCTTGTTCCCCTTGCGCATGCCATCATCTCCATGCTTGTTCTTGCTCCAATGTTCATCCTTCTCCAAGCTAGGCCCTTCATTTGTAAGCAAAACAAATGTATCCAATTTAGGCAGCATCATATTCTCATGAACATTAAAATCATTACCAAGAAACAAAAGTACCTGGTAATTTAGTTGGCGTGCACGAGCTCTAGTAATTGGTCCAGTATGTATAGCAGCAGGGGCTGTGGGTGTAACAATTGTATTGATGTCCTCATCATCCTCCCCTTCTTGAAATGAAGTCGTCCTCGACGGAAGTTCATCTTCCTCACCCAAATAAGGCTTCAAATCTGCAATGTTAAAAGTGGGACTAACCCCAAAATCTGCAGGCAGCTCAAGTTTATATGCATTATCATTTATTTTCTCTAACACCTTAAAGGGACCATCAGCACGTGGCATTAGCTTTGATTTGCGCAAATCAGGAAATCTATCCTTACGCAAATGTAACCAAACAAGATCTCCAGGTGCAAACACAACATGTTTTCTACCCTTATCTCCAGCAAGTTTATATTTAGCATTCATACGCTCAATGTTTTCCTTAGTTAACTCATGCATTTTTAAAACCAATTCAGCACGTTGTTTAGCATCAAAATTAACCTTCTCCGAAGATGGAAGAGGCAACAAATCAATAGGTGCACGAGGTAGGAAACCATACACAACTTCAAAAGGGCACATCTTAGTAGTAGAATGCAATGAACGATTATAAGCAAATTCAATATGAGGCAAGCATTCCTCCCACATTTTCTTATTACTCTTCAAAACAGCCCTAAGCATAGTAGACAATGTTCTATTGACTACTTCAGTTTGCCCATCAGTTTGGGGGTGACAAGTAGTACTAAAAAGCAGTTTAGTCCCCAACTTAGCCCATAAACATCTCCAAAAGTGGCTAAGAAATTTAGTATCACGATCTGAAACAATAGTATTTGGCACACCATGCAAGCGAATAATTTCACGAAAGAACAAATCAGCAACATTAACAGCATCATCACTTTTATGACATGGTATAAAGTGTGCCATTTTCGAGAATCTATCCACGACAACAAATATGCTATCCCTCCCCTTCTTTGTTCGAGGTAAACCTAAAACAAAGTCCATAGATATATCCTCCCAAGGAACACTAGGTACAGGCAAAGGCATATATAAACCATAAGGATTGAGTCGTGACTTAGCTTTTTGACATGTAGTGCAGCAAGCAATAAAACGCTCAACATCCCATCTCATCTTCGGCCAAAAGAAATGTGTAGCAAGTACGTCCTCCGTCTTCTTCACGCCAAAGTGTCCCATTAATCCTCCTCCATGCGCCTCCTGAAACAACAAAAGACGAACGGAGCTAGCTGGAATGCATAGCTTGTTAGCACGAAACACAAATCCATCGTTAACAACAAACTTGTTCCACATTCTTCCTTCTTTACAATTCTGCATTACATCTTTAAAATCAGCATCATGCACATATTGATCTTTGATGGTCTCCAAACCAAATATTTTGAAGTCAAGTTGTGAAAGCATAGTATAGCGACGAGACAATGCATCAGCAATAACATTTTCTTTTCCCTTCTTGTGTTTAATGACATAAGGGAAAGTCTCAATGAATTCAACCCATTTAGCATGTCTACGATTCAGTTTAGCTTGACTTTTAATATGTTTCAAAGATTCATGATCAGAATGTATAACAAATTCTTTGGGCCATAAATAATGTTGCCATGTTTCTAAAGTCCGAACAAGAGCATATAATTCTTTATCATAAGTAGAATAATTCAGACTAGGCCCACTCAATTTTTCAGAAAAGTATGCAACAGGTTTGCCATCTTGTAATAACACACCTCCTAATCCAATTCCACTAGCATCACATTCAAGCCATCTTGTGTGACCGTTTTGGGCTGCGGCCAACTCTCAATAGCTTCAATCTTGGCTTTATCAACTTCAATTCCCTGTGGAGTAACAACATAGCCAAGAAAAGATACTCGGTCGGTGCAAAAGGTGCACTTCCCAAGGTTACCAAACAAACGTGCATCACGTAGAGCAATAAAAACAGCACGTAAATGTTCCAAATGTTCTTCCAAAGATCTGCTATAAATCAATATGTCATCAAAGTAAACTACCACAAATCGTCCAATGAAAACACGTAAAACTTCGTTCATTAATCTCATGAAAGTACTAGGTGCATTAGTTAACCCAAAAGGCATGACTAACCACTCATATAATCCAAACTTAGTTTTAAATGCTGTTTTCCATTCATCTCCCAATTTCATACGAATTTGATGGTAGCCACTAGGCAAATCAACTTTGGAGAATATTGTAGAGCCACTCAATTCATCAAGCATATCATCTAGCCTAGGAATAGGATGACGATAACGAATAGTAATATTATTAATGCCTCTACAATCAACACACATACGTGATGTACCATCCTTTTTCGGCACTAGAATAATAGGAACAGCACAAGGACTAAGGGATTCGCGTATATAACCTTTGTCAAGAAGCTCTTGTACTTGACGCATAATCTCCTTCGTCTCCTCTGGATTGGTACGGTATGGTGCACGGTTTGGCAGTGAAGCACCGGGAATTAAGTCAATCTGATGTTCAATCCCTCGAATAGGCGGTAATCCCGGTGGCACGTCTTGTGGAAAAACGTCAGCGAACTCCTGCAAAATGTTAGTGACAGCAGGAGGCAAAGAGGAAGGCACGTCCTCGAATGAAAATAATGCCTCTTTGCACACAAAAGCATAGCAAACAGATTTGCTGAAATCTAGCTCATCAATATCAGATTTGGTGGCAAATAAACATGTACTTTTCAATTTAATTTCAGAAGCAACACTAGATGGTTTATTATTAGGCTTTATTTGTTGCTCAAATTCTTTTGCCACAATCTGATTTTCACTCTTATTCTTCTCCTGTTGTGCTTTATTAGCTCTATTAATATCATCTTTCAAAATGGAACCAGGAGTCATAGGAAGCAAAGTAATATTTTTATCCTTATGAACAAGAGTATAGTGATTGTTTCTACCATGGTGTACAGAATTTTTATCAAATTGCCATGGTCTACCAAGTAATAAGGAACATGCTTGCATAGGTACCACATCACAATCAACATTATCAGCATATGTAGAGATACTAAAATGCACACGAACAGTACGTGTTACCTTAACCTTGCCGCTGTTGTTGAACCATTGGATGTAGTAAGGATGTGGATGTGGTCTTGTGGTGAGAGAAAGCTTCTCCACCATCTCCATGCTAGCCAAGTTGTTGCAGCTCCCTCCGTCTATTATGACGCGCACAGAACGTTCCTTCACAACTCCCTTGGTATGGAACAAATTGTGCCTCTGATTTTGCTCAGCTTGTGTGACCTGCACACTCAAAACACGTTGAGCAACTAAACATTCATACCTGTCAGCGTCTTTCAGGAGCCATGTATTGTGTCTCATGATCAGAATCATCTCCACCATGTTCTTCACGTGTAATAAGAGCCAATGTCTCCTCATCATAGTCACTAGCGGACTCATATCCACCATCCGCAGTAGCAATCATCACACGCGGAGATTTGCATTCCCTCGCATAATGACCTCCTCCCTTACAACGACGACAAATAATATCACTTGTGTGCCCTGTTGATGCCATGGAAGAAGAAGAACGCTGTACAGGCCCCGCAGGTGCGCTCTTGGCAGATAATGGTGGTTGTGCCTGTTTTCTTGTATCACGGCTGGAGGTGGCACCGGATGGAGGTGCTGGTGCAGTTGAAGTAGAAGATGCACGTGGTGTCCATGATGAAGGTCGGCCTGCAGAAAAGTTAGTTCGCCCCAATGCTTGTCGATCCTGCACTTCACGTTCAGCTTTACAAGCAAGATGGAATAAACGAGTGATATTAGTATACTCCTTATAGTCTAGAATGGTCTGAATCTCTCTATTTAATCCACCCAGAAAACGTGCAAGCATAGCTTCATTCTCCTCAACAATACCACATCTAATCATGCCAGTTTGTAATTCCTGATAATATTCTTCTACAGAATTTTTCCCTTGTCTTAAACGCTGCAATTTTTTAAGCAATTCACGTTGATAATATGGTGGAACCCAACGCATACGCATAGCAGTTTTCAAAGCAGCCCAAGTAGTTGGAATAGGATATAATCTACAATGTTCAGACCACCATTGATAGAGGCAAAGGTGTCCCGTCTTTCGATGAGATGGTGGATTTCGCTTTGGTGGAAGTCGACTTTGACGATCCGACTACGAACGTGCGAGGACGTCGCGCCTTAGCAATCGCTAAACCAACTCCGAGAGGTTATTGACCACGCCGGAGCACGATCAACCTGACCACGAGGGTCTGTTTCCTGCGAGCAAACGAAGAACAAGCAAGAAACTAAGATTGCAATCTGGATATTGCGAATATAAGATGAAAGCTTTATTGATCAAGGTGGGGTTCTGTGACGCCTTTGTCTGGTCGTTGAACACAAACGAAGTACGCGAAGTTGCAGCTATGGTGAACTTTTAATCTAAACAAAACCCAAAGTCTAAACGATGCCCTAAGGGCTGTATATATGGAGGAAGAGGGGGGAATTTCGTGGCCCTTGGTGGAGGGGTCCGAAATCAACCCTATCTCTTGTTTCCCCACACATACGGACTCTAAAAATAGCCTATACTGATGTATTTCGAAATTACATGGGCCTGGCCCAATAATAAGGTGACGCAGCACCTAAAATAGCCTCGGGACGAAATTTATGAAGTGGCATCTTGTATATTTCGTCCAAGGCTTCATGCACCCATTATGGTGGCTTCAAAGTCCTGAAATCATCACTTGTAACTCCGTTCTTGTTCCCCTTGCGCATGCCATCATCTCCATGCTTGTTCTTGCTCCAATGTTCATCCTTCTCCAAGCTAGGCCCTTCATTTGTAAGCAAAACAAATGTATCCAATTTAGGCAGCATCATATTCTCATGAACATTAGAATCATTACCAAGAAACGAAAGTACCTGGTAATTTAGTTGGCGTGCGCGAGCTCTAGTAATTGGTCTAGTATGTATAGCAGCAGGGCCTGTGGGTGTAACAATGGTATTGATGTCCTCATCATCCTCCCCTTCTTGAAATGAAGTCGTCCTCGACGAAAACTCATCTTCCTCACCCAAATAAGGCTTCAAATCTGCAATGTTAAAAGTGGGACTAACCCCAAAATCTGCAGGCAGCTCAAGTTTATATGCATTATCATTTATTTTCTCTAACACCTTAAAGGGACCATCAGCCCGTGGCATGAGCTTTGATTTGCGCAAATCAGGAAATCTATCCTTACGCAAATGTAACCAAACAAGATCTCCAGGTGCAAACACAACATGTTTTCTACCCTTATCTCCAGCAAGTTTATATTTGGCATTCATACGCTCAATGTTTTCCTTAGTTAACTTATGCATTTTTAAAATCAATTCAGCACGTTGTTTAGCATCAAAATTAACCTTCTCCGAAGATGGAAGAGGCAACAAATCAATAGGTGCACGAGGTAGGAAACCATACACAACTTCAAAAGGGCACATCTTAGTAGTAGAATGCAATGAACGATTATAAGCAAATTCAATATGAGGCAAGCATTCCTCCCACATTTTCTTATTACTCTTCAAAACAGCCCTAAGCATAGTAGACAATGTTCTATTGACTACTTCAGTTTGGCCATCAGTTTGGGGGTGACAAGTAGTACTAAAAAGCAGTTTAGTCCCCAACTTAGCCCATAAACATCTCCAAAAGTGGCTAAGAAATTTAGTATCACGATCTGAAACAATAGTATTTGGCACACCATGCAAGCGAATAATTTCACGAAAGAACAAATCAGCAACATTAACAGCATCATCACTTTTATGACATGGTATAAAGTGTGCCATTTTCGAGAATCTATCCACGACAACAAATATGCTATCCCTCCCCTTCTTTGTTCGAGGTAAACCTAAAACAAAGTCCATAGATATATCCTCCCAAGGAACACTAGGTACAGGCAAAGGCATATATAAACCATAAGGATTGAGTCGTGACTTAGCTTTTTGACATGTAGTGCAGCAAGCAATAAAACGCTCAACATCCCATCTCATCTTCGGCCAAAAGAAATGTGTAGCAAGTACGTCCTCCGTCTTCTTCACGCCAAAGTGTCCCATTAATCCTCCTCCATGCGCCTCCTGAAACAACAAAAGACGAACGGAGCTAGCTGGAATGCATAGCTTGTTAGCACGAAACACAAATCCATCGTTAACAACAAACTTGTTCCACATTCTTCCTTCTTTACAATTCTGCATTACATCTTTAAAATCAGCATCATGCACATATTGATCTTTGATGGTCTCCAAACCAAATATTTTGAAGTCAAGTTGTGAAAGCATAGTATAGCGACGAGACAATGCATCAGCAATAACATTTTCTTTTCCCTTCTTGTGTTTAATGACATAAGGGAAAGTCTCAATGAATTCAACCCATTTAGCATGTCTACGATTCAGTTTAGCTTGACTTTTAATATGTTTCAAAGATTCATGATCAGAATGTATAACAAATTCTTTGGGCCATAAATAATGTTGCCATGTTTCTAAAGTCCGAACAAGAGCATATAATTCTTTATCATAAGTAGAATAATTCAGACTAGGCCCACTCAATTTTTCAGAAAAGTATGCAGACATAGTCACTAGCGGAACGTTGAGCAACTAAACATTCATACCTGTCAGCATCTTCAGGAGCCATGTATTGCGTCTCATGATCAGAATCATCTCCACCATGTTCTTCACGTGTAATAAGAGCCAATGTCTCCTCATCATAGTCACTAGCGGACTCATATCCACCATCCGCGGTAGCAATCATCACACGCGGATATTTGCATTCCCTCGCATAATGACCTCCTCCCTTACAACGACGACAAATAATATCACTTGTGTGCCCTGTTGATGCCATGGAAGAAGAAGAACGCTGTGCAGGCCCCGCAGGTGCGCTCTTGGCAGATAATGGTGGTTGTGCCTGTTTTCTTGTATCACGGCTGGAGGTGGCACCGGATGGAGGTGCTGGTGCAGTTGAAGTAGAAGATGCACGTGGTGTCCATGATGAAGGTCGGCCTGCAGAAAAGTTAGTTCGCCCCAATGCTTGTCGATCCTGCACTTCACGTTCAGCTTTACAAGCAAGATGGAATAAACGAGTGATATAGTATACTCCTTATAGTCTAGAATGGTCTGAATCTCTCTATTTAATCCACCCAGAAAACGTGCAAGCATAGCTTCATTCTCCTCAACAATACCACATCTAATCATGCCAGTTTGTAATTCCTGATAATATTCTTCTACAGAATTTTTTCCTTGTCTTAAACGCTGCAATTTTTGAAGCAATTCACGTTGATAATATGGTGGAACCCAACGCGTACGCATAGCAGTTTTCAAAGCAGCCCAAGTAGTTGGAATAGGATATAATCTACAATGTTCAGACCACCATACACATGCAAAACTAGTGAAAACACAAACAGCAGCAGCAACTCGTCTCTCCTCAGGATATTGTAAACATGTAAATCGTTGTTCAGTTTCTAACTCCCAAGTAAGATATATATCAGGAACATATCTACCCTCAAATGGTGGAATATTCAATTTCAGTTTAGGAATATGGACATCATCTCGTACCTGAGGTAGTGGTGCAGGCCTACCATTACGAATATATACCTGAGGTCGACCTGCTGGTGGTGGTGCTGGTGGCTGCTCGTAGATCTGATTTTGATCAACCTCATCCTCATAATCGCCCGCATACTCATCATTCTCCTGGGTACCAGCAACAGCAGTACCAGGAGCCACATAAGTATCAACAGCAGCACCAACAGTTTGGCCAAACGCAAGAGGAACACGTCTCGCTCGGCGAAGGTCTATTTCGCGACGTGGAGGTAGTCGTTGTTGTTGTTGTTGGAGAGGTGCGTTAGGTGCAGCGGGTGGTGGTGGTGGAAGACGCGCGAGCAATTCATTAAATCTGTTATCGAGCTTTGTTTCGAACGTCTTCTCAAGGCCAGTGATCTTCTCCATGGCCTCTTCAAAATTGTTAAGCACATCTTGCACCTGTTCAGTCATCATTTGCTGAAACTTATCATGAAGCTCCTTGTTCGATAAATTCTCCCAGTCAATCTCATCGGCTTGTGATCCTGGCATGGTTAGCAGCAATAGAAACACACAAGAATATGATCCTACAGATTACGAACAAGTGGTGGTGGTGGGTGTCACAAATCCGTCAAGCAAAACTCAAATTCTTACCAGTTCTTACCCAGCAGCAGGCGGTGATCGGCAACCGTTGTAGTCAAAACCTCTCAAAGCTTGGATAGAGCGATTACCAGGGAGAGTCAAACACACGACGTAGATGTATGTGGAGCTGGGAAGGCTTATAGTATGGTAGCAAAAAGGGTCAGCAATAATCAATTCAGAGATGCAAAGTTGAATAAACGCTCAACGACGGTACTGTGCTGGTCCTAGGCTAGACTGTGCTAGAGACGCGAGCCTAGAACACCAACAAAAATCACGGCGCGGCACGTAAACAAGGGAAAAGCACACTCTGAATTTTTTTTTCGCTCTTTTTTTTTTGCGCTCTTTTTTTTTCGCTGCTTTATTTTTGCGAAAAATCACTATAATGGGGAGTGTCTCAAAACTCTTCCTAGCTCAAACGGACAGGATGGGCACGAAATTTTTTCGACCAATTTTTTTTTTCGACTGCCCGGACCCAAAAACTGGAAACGGGTCAAAAAAAACTTCCTATAATGGCACCTGTCTCAAAACACTCAGAAACACCTAAAAATAGGATAGCCAGAATTTTTTTCGAAAAATGCGTTTTCGAAAAATTTTGGGCCTAAACGGAGCGTGGCTACCCGACTCTTTTTTTTTCCGAAACCTACTCCGGCAAGGAAACACGAATCGGAATCTAGATGGATCCCGAAAACAAACCTAATATGCAAGGAACTCGGATTGGTGGTGGATATATGGTGGTGGTATATGGCAGCGGTGGTGGTAGCGGTGGTAGTATATGGATATGGATCGGTGGTGGTATATGGACACGGACTGGTGGTGGTATATGGATACGGATTCGGAGCGGTGGCGGATAAGCGGTGGTGGTAGATGGCAGGGGCGATGATGATGGTGCGGCGGCGGCGTGACAACTTATGACCAGAACTCAAAACTCTAAAAGACTAGACTCTAAGACCAGCAACTAGACACGACGATGCAACCGCAAATTCAACAAAGCAAAACCCTAAAAAGATTATGCAAAGGCTCAGATTGGTTCGGATATGATGAACTAACCCTAATTTTTTTTGTGGCTTTTTCGTGGACTGTAGGTATGAAGAACAGACTCGATCTAAACTACGAAAAACTGTAAAATCTCACCGAGCAACCTGGAAATCTGATACCACTTGATAGAGGCGGAGGTGTCCCGTCTTTCGATGAGATGATGGATTTCGCTTTGGTGGAAGTCGACTTTGACGATCCGACTCCGAACGTGCGAGGACGTCGCGCCTTAGCAATCGCTAAACCAACTCCGAGAGGTTATTGACCACGCCGGAGCACGATCAACCTGACCACGAGGGTCTGTTTCCTGCGAGCAAACGAAGAACAAGCAAGAAACTGAGATTGCAATCTGGATATTGCGAATATAAGATGAAAGCTTTATTGATCAAGGTGGGGTTCTGTGACGCCTTTGTCTGGTCGTTGAACACAAACGAAGTACGCGAAGTTGCAGCTATGGCGAACTTTTAATCTAAACAAAACCCAAAGTCTAAACGATGCCCTAAGGGCTGTATATATGGAGGAAGAGGGGGGAATTTCGTGGCCCTTGGTGGAGGGGTCCGAAATCAACCCTATCTCTTGTTTCCCCATACATACGGACTCTAAAAATAGCCTATACTTATGTATTTCGAAATTATATGGGCCTAGCCCAATAATAAGGTGACGCAGCACCTAAAATAGCCTCGGGACGAAATTTATGAAGTGGCATCTTGTATATTTCGTCCAAGGCTTCATGCACCCATTATGGTGGCTTCAAAGTCCTGAAATCATCACTTGTAACTCCGTTCTTGTTCCCCTTGCGCATGCCATCATCTCCATGCTTGTTCTTGCTCCAATGTTCATCCTTCTCCAAGCTAGGCCCTTCATTTGTAAGCAAAACAAATGTATCCAATTTAGGCAGCATCATATTCTCATGAACATTAGAATCATTACCAAGAAACGAAAGTACCTGGTAATTTAGTTGGCGTGCACGAGCTCTAGTAATTGGTCCAGTATGTATAGCAGCAGGGGCTCTGGGTGTAACAATTGTATTGATGTCCTCATCATCCTCCCCTTCTTGAAATGAAGTCGTCCTCGACGGAAGTTCATCTTCCCCACCCAAATAAGGCTTCAAATCTGCAATGTTAAAAGTGGGACTAACCCCAAAATCTGCAGGCAGCTCAAGTTTATATGCATTATCATTTATTTTCTCTAACACCTTAAAGGGACCATCAGCACGTGGCATTAGCTTTGATTTGCGCAAATCAGGAAATCTATCCTTACGCAAATGTAACCAAACAAGATCTCCAGGTGCAAACACAACATGTTTTCTACCCTTATCTCCAGCAAGTTTATATTTAGCACTCATACGCTCAATGTTTTCCTTAGTTAACTCATGCATTTTTAAAATCAATTCAGCACGTTGTTTAGCATCAAAATTAACCTTCTCCGAAGATGGAAGAGGCAACAAATCAATAGGTGCACGAGGTAGGAAACCATACACAACTTCAAAAGGGCACATCTTAGTAGTAGAATGCAATGAACGATTATAAGCAAATTCAATATGAGGCAAGCATTCCTCCCACATTTTCTTATTATTCTTCAAAACAGCCCTAAGCATAGTAGACAACGTTCTATTGACTACTTCAGTTTGTCCATCAGTTTGGGGGTGACAAGTAGTACTAAAAAGCAGTTTAGTCCCCAACTTAGCCCATAAACATCTCCAAAAGTGGCTAAGAAATTTAGTATCACGATCTGAAACAATAGTATTTGGCACACCATGCAAACGAATAATTTCACGAAAGAACAAATTAGCAACATTAACAGCATCATCGCTTTTATGACATGGTATAAAGTGTGCCATTTTCGAGAATCTATCCACGACAACAAATATGCTATCCCTCCCCTTCTTTGTTCGAGGTAAACCTAAAACAAAGTCCATAGATATATCCTCCCAAGGAACACTAGGTACAGGCAAAGGCATATATAAACCATGAGGATTGAGTCGTGACTTAGCTTTTTGACATGTAGTGCAGCGAGCAATAAAACGCTCAACATCCCGTCTCATCTTTGGCCAAAAGAAATGTGTAGCAAGTACGTCCTCCGTCTTCTTCACGCCAAAGTGTCCCATTAATCCTCCTCCATGCGCCTCCTGCAACAACAAAAGACGAACGGAGCTAGCTGGAATGCATAGCTTGTTAGCACGAAACACAAATCCATCGTTAATGACAAACTTGTTCCACATTCTTCCTTCTTTGCAATTCTGCATTACATCTTTAAAATCAGCATTATGCACATTGATAGAGGCGGGGTGTCCCGATCTTTCGATGAGATGATAACTATCGATTTGGTGGAGACGACTATGACGATCCGACTACAAACGTGCACGACGTTGCGCCTTAGCAATCGCTAAACCAACTCCGAGAGGTTATTGACCATGCTGGAGCACAATCAACCTGACCACGAAGGTCTATTCCTGCAAGCAATCGAAGAACGAGCAAGAATATGATAAAGCAATCTGAATATTGCGAATATATATGAAGTATTGATAATGGTGGGGATCCGGAAGCGGTCTTGGTCTGGTCGTTGGACACAAACGAAGTACACGAAGTTGCAATGGCTAACTTTTAACTAAACAAATCCCAAGGAAAAGCTACTAGATGGATCTACTTATATAGGAGCAAGGGGTGGCGGCCAAGGAGGTGGGAGGACGTCCCAAGGCAGCCTAAAACTAAATCTAGGTCGTACAAGGCCAATGGGCCCAAGTGGAGGTGATGTAACACCTTTGGACTTGTAGTTTGACTCGGATTCTGCTGCAGCATCAGATTGTTTCGTCCACAACTCAACGCTCCGGACGAATTTGAAGGTGATTCCAATTGGGTTGGAAAGTGCACGAAATCTAGTTTCCAACAAAAAAAGAATCACCCAATTCGGAGTCCGTATGAAAAACTTGTGTGCGTTTTGAGTCAGGTGTGTCTGTGCAGTCCGAATCTGAATCCAGAACGTGAGAGACTTGGACTCTATCTTCTCTTGGGCCAAAAGTGACGTGAGAGAACTTTTGGGATAGCAAATAAACATCTCTTTCTTCCTTATCTTCATATGTGGATTGTACAAATGTCCCATACACCTGCAATTAGACAAAACACAAAAGTGTGTGAAGTATTTTTGTTCTGGATAACATAAATAGATTATTGAATAGTTTGCACTAGAAATCACCTGACAAATATGCATATATGCAATATTTTTGGTCATATCCAAGGTAGTCATGTCCTCATCAAATAGGATGACGATAACGAATAGTAATATTATTAATGCCTCTACAATCAACACACATACGTGATGTACCATCCTTTTTCGGCACTAGAATAATAGGAACAGCACAAGGACTAAGGGATTCACGTATATAACCTTTGTCGAGAAGCTCTTGTACTTGACGCATAATCTCCTTCGTCTCCTCTGGATTGGTACGGTATGGTGCACGGTTTGGCAGTGAAGCACCGGGAATTAAGTCAATCTGATGCTCAATCCCTCGAATAGGCGGTAATCCCGGTGGCACGTCTTGTGGAAAGACGTCAGCGAACTCCTGCAAAATGTTAGTGACAGCAGGAGGCAAAGAGGAAGGCACGTCCTCGAATGAAAATAATGCCTCTTTGCACACAAAAGCATAGCAAACAGATTTGCTGAAATCTAGCTCATCAATATCAGATTTGGTGGCAAATAAACATGCACTTTTCAATTTATTTTCAGAAGCAACACTAGATGGTTTATTATTAGGCTTCATTTGTTGCTCAAATTCTTTTGCCACAATCTGATTTTCACTCTTATTCTTCTCCTGTTGTGCTTTAGTAGCTCTATTAATATCATCTTTCAAAATGGAATCAGGAGTCATAGGAAGCAAAGTAATATTTTTATCCTTATGAACAAGAGTATAGTGATTGTTTCTACCATGGTGTACAGAATTTTTATCAAATTGCCATGGTCTACCAAGTAATAAGGAACATGCTTGCATAGGTACCACATCACAATCAACATAATCAGCATATGTAGAGATACTAAAATGCACACGAACAGTACGTGTTACCTTAACCTTGCCGCTGTTGTTGAACCATTGGATGTAGTAAGGATGTGGATGTGGTCTTGTGGTGAGAGAGAGCTTCTCCACCATCTCCATGCTAGCCAAGTTGTTGCAGCTCCCTCCATCTATGATGACGCACACAGAACGTTCCTTCACAACTCCCTTGGTATGGAACAAATTGTGCCTCTGATTTTGCTCAGCTTGTGTGACCTGCACACTCAAAACACGTTGAGCAACTAAACATTCATACCTGTCAGCGTCTTCAGGAGCCATGTATTGCGTCTCATGATCAGAATCATCTCCACCATGTTCTTCACGTGTAATAAGAGCCAAAGTCTCCTCATCATAGTCACTAGCGGACTCATATCCACCATCCGCGGTAGCAATCATCACACGCGGAGATTTGCATTCTCTCGCATAATGACCTCCTCCCTTACAACGACGACAAATAATATCACTTGTGTGCCCTGTTGATGTCATGGAAGAAGAAGAACGCTGTGCAGGCCCCGCAGGTGCGCTCTTGGCAGATAATGGTGGTTGTGCCTGTTTTCTTGTATCACGACTGGAGGTGGCACCGGATGGAGGTGCTGGTGCAGTTGAAGTAGAAGATGCACGTGGTGTCCATGATGAAGGTCGGCCTGCAGAAAAGTTAGTTCGCCCCAATGCTTGTCGATCCTGCACTTCACGTTCAGCTTTATAAGCAAGATGGAATAAACGAGTGATATTAGTATACTCCTTATAGTCTAAAATGGTCTGAATCTCTCTATTTAATCCACCTAGAAAACGTGCAAGCATAGCTTCATTCTCCTCAACAATACCACATCTAATCATGCCAGTTTGTAATTCCTGATAATATTCTTCTATAGAATTTTTCCCTTGTCTTAAACGCTGCAATTTTTGAAGCAATTCACGTTGATAATATGGTGGAACCCAACGCGTACGCATAGCAGTTTTCAAAGCAGCCCAAGTAGTTGGAATAGGATATAATCTACAATGTTCAGACCACCATACACATGCAAAACTAGTGAAAGCACAAACAGCAGCAGCAACTCGTCTCTCCTCAGGATATTGTAAACATGTAAATCGTTGTTCAGTTTCTAACTCCCAAGTAAGATATATATCAGGAACATATCTACCCTCAAATGGTGGAATATTCAATTTCAGTTTAGGAATATGGGCATCATCTCGTACCTGAGGTGGTGGTGCAGGCCTACCATTACGAATATATACCTGAGGTCGACCTGCTGGTGGTGGTACAGGTGGCTGCACGTAGTGTTGATTTTGATCAACCTCATCCTCATAATCTCCCACATAATCATCCTCCTCCGCATCAGCAGCAGGAGCCACAGAAGTATCAACAGCAGCACCAACAGTTTGGCCAAACGCAAGAGGAACACGGCTTGCTCGGCGGAGGTCTGCTTCGCGACGTGGAGGTAGTCGTTGTTGTTGTTGTTGGAGAGGTGCGTTAGGTGCAGCGGGTGGTGGTGGTGGAAAACGCGCGAGCAATTCATTAACCTTGTTATCGAGCTTTGTTTCGAACGTCTTCTCAAGGCCAGTGATCTTCTCCATGGCCTCTTCAAAATTGTTCAGCACATCTTGCACCTGTTCAGTCATCATTTGCTGAAACTTATCATGAAGCTCCTTGTTTGATAAATTCTCCCAGTCAATCTCGTCGGCTTGTGATCCTGGCATGGTTAGCAGCAATAGAAACACACAAGAATATGATCCTACAGACTACGAACAAGTGGTGGTGGTGGGTGTCACAAATCCGTCAAGCAAATCTCAAATTCTTACCAGTTCTTACCCAGCAGCAGGCGGTGATCGGCAACCGTTGTAGTCGAAAACTCTCAAAGCTTGGATAGAGCGATTACCAGGGAGAGTCAAACGCACGACGTAGATGTATGTGGAGCTGGGAAGGCTTATACTATGGTAGCAAAAAGGGTCAGCAATAATCAATTCAGAGATGCAAAGTTGAATAAACGCTCAACGACGGTACTGTGCTGGTCCTAGGCTAGACTGTGCTAGAGACGCGAGCCTAGAACACCAACAAAATCACGGCGCGGCACGTAAACAAGGGAAAAGCACACTCTGAAATTTTTTTTCGCTCTTTTTTTTGCGCTCTTTTTTTTTTGCGCTCTTTTTTTTTTGCGTTGCTTTTTTTTTTGCGAAAAATCACTATAATGGCGAGTGTCTCAAAACTCTTCCTAGCTCAAACTGACAGGATGGGCACGAAATTTTTCGACCAATTTTTTTTTTTCGACTGCCCGGACCAAAAACTGGAAACGGGTCAAAAAAAACTTCCTATAATGGCACCTGTCTCAAAACACTCAGAAACACCTAAAAATAGGATAGCCAGAAATTTTTTCGAAAAATGCGTTTTCGAAAAATTTTGGGCCTAAACGGAGCGTGGCTACCCGACTTTTTTTTTTCCGAAACCTACTCCAGCAAGGAAACACGAATTGGAATCTGGATGGATCCCGAAAACAAACCTAATAAGCAAGGAACTCGGATTGGTGGTGGTATATGGCAGCGGTGGTGGTAGCGGTGGTACTATATGGATATGGATCGGTGGTGGTATATGGGCACGGATTGGTGGTGGTATATGGATACGGATTCGGAGCGGTGGTGGTAGATGGCAGGGGCGATGATGATGGTGCGGCGGCGGCGTGACAACTTATGACCAGAACTCGAAACTCTAAAAGACTAGACTCTAAGACCAGCAACTAGACACGACGATGCAACCGCAAATTCAACAAAGCAAAACCCTAAAAAGATTATGCAAAGGCTCAGATTGGTTCGGATATGATGAACTAACCCTAATTTTTTTTTCGCTTTTTCGTGGACTGTAGGTATGAAGAACAGACTCGATCTAAACTACGAAAAACTGTAAAATCTCACCGAGCAACCTGGAAATCTAATACCACTTGATAGAGGCGGGGTGTCCCGATCTTTCGATGAGATGATAACTATCGATTTGGTGGAGACGACTTTGACGATCCGACTACAAACGTGCACGACGTTGCGCCTTAGCAATCGCTAAACCAATCTCCTGAGGTTACTGATGATGCCGGAAGCACGGTCAGCCTGACCACGAAGGTCTATTCCTGCAAGCAATCGAAGAACGAGCAAGAATATGATAAAGCAATCTGAATATTGCAAATATATATGAGGTATTGATAATGGTGGGGATCCGTAAGCGGTCTTGGTCTGGTCGTTGGACACAAACGAAGTACACGAAGTTGCAATGGCTAACTTTTAACTAAACAAATCCCAAAGTCTAAACGATGCCCTAAGGGCTGTATATATGGAGGAAGAGGGGGGAATTTCGTGGCCCTTGGTGGAGGAGTCCGAAATCAACCCTATCTCTTGTTTCCCCACACATACGGACTCTAAAAATAGCCTATACTTATGTATTTCGAAATTACATGGGCCTGGCCCAATAATAAGGTGACGCAGCACCTAAAATAGCCTCGGGACGAAATTTATGAAGTGGCATCTTGTATATTTCGTCCAAGGCTTCATGCACCCATTATGGTGGCTTCAAAGTCCTGAAATCATCACTTGTAACTCCGTTCTTGTTCCCCTTGCGCATGCCATCATCTCCATGCTTGTTTTTGCTCCAATGTTCATCCTTCTCCAAGCTATGCCCTTCATTTGTAAGCAAAACAAATGTATCCAATTTAGGCAGCATCATATTCTCATGAACATTAGAATCATTACCAAGAAACGAAAGTACCTGGTAATTTAGTTGGCGTGCACGAGCTCTAGTAATTGGTCCAGTATGTATAGCAGCAGGGGCTGTGGGTGTAACAATTGTATTGATGTCCTCATCATAGCCACTACGCAAATCAACTTTGGAGAATATTGTAGAGCCACTCAATTCATCAAGCATATCATCTAGCCTAGGAATAGGATGACGATAACGAATAGTAATATTATTAATGCCTCTACAATCAACACACATACGTGATGTACCATCCTTTTTCGGCACTAGAATAATAGGAACAGCACAAGGACTAAGGGATTCGCGTATATAACCTTTGTCGAGAAGCTCTTGTACTTGGCGCATAATCTCCTTCGTCTCCTCTGGATTGGTACGGTATGGTGCACGGTTTGGCAGTGAAGCACCGGGAATTAAGTCAATCTGATGCTCAATCCCTCGAATAGGCGGTAATCCCGGTGGCACGTCTTGTGGAAAGACGTCAGCGAACTCCTGCAAAATGTTAGTGACAGCAGGAGGCAAAGAGGAAGGCACGTCCTCGAATGAAAATAATGCCTCTTTGCACACAAAAGCATAGAAAACAGATTTGCTGAAATCTAGCTCATCAATATCAGATTTGGTGGCAAATAAACATGCACTTTTCAATTTAATTTCAGAAGCAACACTAGATGGTTTATTATTAGGCTTCATTTGTTGCTCAAATTCTTTTGCCACAATCTGATTTTCACTCTTATTCGTCTCCTGTTTTGCTTTATTAGCTCTATTAATATCATCTTTCAAAATGGAATCAGGAGTCATAAGAAGCAAAGTAATATTTTTATCCTTATGAACAAGAGTATAGTGATTGTTTCTACCATGGTGTACAGAATTTTTATCAAATTGCCATGGTCTACCAAGTAATAAGGAACATGCTTGCATAGGTACCACATCACAATCAACATAATCAGCATATGTAGAGATACTAAAATGCACACGAACAGTACGTGTTACCTTAACCTTGCCGCTGTTGTTGAACCATTGGATGTAGTAAGGATGTGGATGTGGTCTTGTGGTGAGAGAAAGCTTCTCCACCATCTCCATGCTAGCCAAGTTGTTGCAGCTCCCTCCGTCTATTATGACGCGCACAGAACGTTCCTTCACAACTCCCTTGGTATGGAACAAATTGTGCATCTGATTTTGCTCAGCTTGTGTGACCTGCACACTCAAAACACGTTGAGCAACTAAACATTCATACCTGTCAGCGTCTTCAGGAGCCATGTATTGCGTCTCATGATCAGAATCATCTCCACCATAATGACCTCCTCCCTTACAACGACGACAAATAATATCACTTGTGTGCCCTGTTGATGCCATGGAAGAAGAAGAACGCTGTGCAGGACCCGCAGGTGCGCTCTTGGAAGATAATGGTGGTTGTGCCTGTTTTCTTGTATCACGGCTGGAGGTGGCACCGGATGGAGGTGCTGGTGCAGTTGAAGTAGAAGATGCACGTGGTGTCCATGATGAAGGTCGGCCTGCAGAAAAGTTAGTTCGCCCCAATGCTTGTCGATCCTGCACTTCACGTTCAGCTTTACAAGCAAGATGGAATAAACGAGTGATATTAGTATACTCCTTATAGTCTAGAATGGTCTGAATCTCTCTATTTAATCCACCCAGAAAACGTGCAAGCATAGCTTCATTCTCCTCAACAATACCACATCTAATCATGCCAGTTTGTAATTCCTGATAATATTCTTCTACAGAATTTTTCCCTTGTCTTAAACGCTGCAATTTTTGAAGCAATTCACGTTGATAATATGGTGGAACCCAACGCGTACGCATAGCAGTTTTCAAAGCAGCCCAAGTAGTTGGAATAGGATATAATCTACAATGTTCAGACCACCATACAGATGCAAAACTAGTGAAAGCACAAACGGCAGCAGCAACTCGTCTCTCCTCAGGATATTGTAAACATGTAAATCGTTGTTCAGTTTCTAACTCCCAAGTAAGATATATATCAGGAACATATCTACCCTCAAATGGTGGAATATTCAATTTCAGTTTAGGAATATGGACATCATCTCGTACCTGAGGTGGTGGTATATGGACACGGATTGGTGGTGGTATATGGATACGGATTCGGTGCGGTGGTGGTAGATGGCAGGGACGATGATGATGGTGCGGCGGCGGCGTGACAACTTATGACCAGAACTCGAAACTCTAAAAGACTAGACTCTAAGACCAGCAACTAGACACGACGATGCAACCGCAAATTCAACAAAGCAAAACCCTAAAAAGATTATGCAAGGCTCAGATTGGTTCGGATATGATGAACTAACCCTAATTTTTTTTGTGGCTTTTTCGTGGACTATAGGTATGAAGAACAGACTCGATCTAAACTACTAAAAACTGTAAAATCTCACCGAGCAACCTGGAAATCTGATACCACTTGATAGAGGCAAAGGTGTCCCGTCTTTCGATGAGATGGTGGATTTCGCTTTGGTGGAAGTCGACTTTGACGATCCGACTACGAACGTGCGAGGACGTCGCGCCTTAGCAATCGCTAAACCAACTCCGAGAGGTTATTGACCACGCCGGAGCACGATCAACCTGACCACGAGGGTCTGTTTCCTGCGAGCAAACGAAGAACAAGCAAGAAACTAAGATTGCAATCTGGATATTGCGAATATAAGATGAAAGCTTTATTGATCAAGGTGGGGTTCTGTGACGCCTTTGTCTGGTCGTTGAACACAAACGAAGTACGCGAAGTTGCAGCTATGGCGAACTTTTAATCTAAACAAAACCCAAAGTCTAAACGATGCCCTAAGGGCTGTATATATGGAGGAAGAGGGGGGGAATTTCGTGGCCCTTGGTGGAGGAGTCCGAAATCAACCCTATCTCTTGTTTTCCCACACATACGGACTCTAAAAATAGCCTATACTTATGTATTTGGAAATTACATGGGCCTGGCCCAATAATAAGGTGACGCAGCACCTAAAATAGCCTCGGGACGAAATTTATGAAGTGGCATCTTGTATATTTCGTCCAAGGCTTCATGCACCCATTATGGTGGCTTCAAAGTCCTGAAATCATCACTTGTAACTCCGTTCTTGTTCCCCTTGCGCATGCCATCATCTCCATGCTTGTTCTTGCTCCAATGTTCATCCTTCTCCAAGCTAGGCCCTTCATTTGTAAGCAAAACAAATGTATCCAATTTAGGCAGCATCATATTCTCATGAACATTAGAATCATTACCAAGAAACGAAAGTACCTGGTAATTTAGTTGGCGTGCACGAGCTCTAGTAATTGGTCCAGTATGTATAGCAGCAGGGGCTGTGGGTGTAACAATTGTATTGATGTCCTCATCATATTGTCCAAGAAAAAGCCACAAAACAAAAGTTAGATCTATTCATCCTTTGTCCTAGCCAGACTGAGCCTTTGCAATTTTCTTTTCATTGTTTGCATTATTAAATTATCGGTTGCATCGCCGTGTCGAGTTGCTGGTCTTAGTGTCTAGTTCCTTTAGAGTTTGAGTTCTGTTCACATTAGTCACGCAGCCGCTGCATCATTATCCCATCTGCTGTCCACCATCCCATCCACCAATTTCCACCACGTGCTACGCACTGTTTATTGTCATAATTATAGTTGAGGTCACTCACATCTTCGCTTGATCGAATCTGCATCTTATCTAGTTTGTCTTGGAAAGAGGGAGAAAAAGAAGATAAAGAAAAAAAAGCGTGAGAAAAAAAAGAGAGAAGAAAAAGAGAGAAGAAAAAGAGGGAGAAGAAAAAGAAAAAAAAAGCGTGAGAAAAAAAAGAGAGAAGAAAAAAAATTGGATCTATCTAGAATCAATCTCGTACCTGAATTCGGATTGGAATCTGTTTTGCGCACTGTTCAGTAAAACAGGTGTATCTTCCTCATATGAAGTCCGTTTTGACTCCGTGAGTACTCAAATTGAAGATAGCGACGAGCCGCATCTAAATAGTTGCAGAAGCTAGTTCAATATTTGATACCTCAAAATCGGCTTCTAAATAGGTCTTTTTGCCCTCCGAAGTTCGTGAACACAGCTTGTTCCAATTTTTCCGGCCAGTTTTAGAATTCTTTGACTCCTCATATCAACTCGGAATTGAGTGATTCTTTTTGCATTGGAAAACTTGAGTTAGTAGCATTCTTTGAAAGAATTTATCAGAAAATTGTCTCAAACTTTTCAAGAGGAAAGTTGGAGAGAGAGTTGTTGTATATCCTGCTTGGCAGTTGTTTTTCATCATTATCTTCACTGCCTTTGTGATCTTCACTTATATCTTGCTGTCAAGAGCTACTTAGTATCCTTCATTGATGCTAGTTGTGCTACGCCGTGATCTTATTAGTGTTCTATGCTCGCGTCTCTAGTCTGGTCTAGCCTACGACCAGCACAGTACCGTCGTTGAGCGTTTATTCAACATTGCATCTTTGAATTGATTATTGCTAATCTTTTGCTACCATATATAGCCAACCCAGCTCCACATATTTCTACACCGTGTATACGTACGCTCCCCTGGCAATCGCTTTACTCAATATTTGGAGTTACTTGACACCGCTGGTTGTGATGAGGACATCAATACAATTGTTACACCCACAGCCCCTGCTGCTATACATACTGGACCAATTACTAGAGCTCGTGCACGCCAACTAAATTACCAGGTACTTTCGTTTCTTGGTAATGATTCTAATGTTCATGAGAATATGATGCTGCCTAAATTGGATACATTTGTTTTGCTTACAAATGAAGGGCCTAGCTTGGAGAAGGATGAACATTGGAGCAAGAACAAGCATGGAGATGATGGCATGCGCAAGGGGAACAAGAACGGAGTTACAAGTGATGATTTCAGGACTTTGAAGCCACCATAATGGGTGCATGAAGCCTTGGACGAAATATACAAGATGCCACTTCCTAAATTTCGTCCCGAGGCTATTTTAGGTGCTGCGTCACCTTATTATTGGGCCAGGCCCATGTAATTTCGAAATACATAAGTATAGGCTATTT
>NW_021227915.1:0-1251 GCF_002162155.2 Triticum dicoccoides | reverse complement strand
CACCCCCTAGTCCGGGACTCCCTCAGCTATCGTACGGGACCATAATCACCTTCTGCTACCAAATAATGTCAAAGATTGGGCCGCAATCTTGGCGGCAATCTAGGACGCGGACCTCCGACAAGAATTCTTTCGCATCCAGTCGGAGTTTGCAGAAATCATCCATCAAGATGTCCTTCGTACCTCGGGGCAGTTCTACCTCAAAGAGCAACCGTCCAACAGTGAGATAGACACAACGCTTCAAATGCAGGCTGACAACGCCCACGACTTCATGACCATCACGAAAGATGACGGCTTCATCCACGCTCCGGTCCCATGAGTCGAGTCGAAAGTAGTGATGCTATTTGTAGTTCTGAAACATCGATTAGCTCATGTTGTAATTAAACTTTAATGAACTTGTATGTCTCTTTGGTTTGGACAGTCGTTCAACTTAGATGTAATCGATGCTATTTATTAGTAGGACCATGAATCATGCTATTAATGTCTTGCTTTTCTCTTCTGATCCTTTTGTTGCACACTTATATATTGCTTATGTATTGTCTGTTGTTTGGCTTGTGCATAGAGATGCCGTCGTATGTCATGTACAAGGGTAAGGTACCCGGAGTCTACGACGACTGGGAGGAGTGTCGGAGATAGGTTCACCGTTTCAGCGGTAACAGTTACAAAGGGTACACCACTAGGGCGGAGGCGAAATCTAGATAGGCCCGCTATCTAGTGGCAGAGAGGAGGGAGCGTTGGAGGAACCGGGTGAAGACCAGTTTCATCGCAATGATGCTCATCGTGATGACCGTAGCTCTCTTCTATGTGATGGTAGTTTAGATGATCGATATCGACTTGTAATGTGAAGACAAACTCGCTACTCGCGGTCTCCAAAACTTGTAATGTTCTATCTTTGTTCGATCTTTTGTATTCGGAGACTAATATGATGAATTGTTGTGACGCCCTCATGCACGCAAACGTGTACGATCAAGATCAGGGACTCACGGGAAGATATCACAACACAACTCTAAAACATAAATAAGTCATACAAGCATCATAATACAAGCCAGGGGCCTCGAGGGCTCGAATACAAGTGCTCGATCATAGACGAGTCATCAGAAGCAACAATATCAGAGTACAGACATTAGTTAAACAAGTTTGCCTTAAGAAGGCTATCACAAACTGGGATACAGATCGAAAGAGGCGCAGGCCTCCTGCCTGGGATCCTCCTAAACTACTCCTGGTCGTCGTCAATGGGCTACACGTAGTAGTAGG
>NW_021227914.1:0-562 GCF_002162155.2 Triticum dicoccoides | reverse complement strand
AACTCCCTAAAGAGTACAGCACATATTCAAACTGGGTCATGCACTTCGACGGCTCCAAAATGTTGGCCGATCTAGGGGCTGGCATCGTTTTGACGTCCCCCACAGGAGACACAGTTCAATACGTACTCCAGATAATGTACACAGACTCCAACAATGCAGTCGAATATGAGGCCCTTTTACATGGTCTCCGGATGGCAGCATCCATGGGCATTCAACGCCTAGAGGTGCACGGGGACTCAAACCTCGCAATATCCCAAATAAATGGAGACTTTGATGCCAAGGATCCAAAAATGGCAGCTTATCGCAACGCCGTCCTAAAAATGTTAGCTTGGTTCGAAGGGCTCGAATTTCACCATATAGCCCGGGAAAATAATCAGGCGGCAGACGTCCTGGCACGCATCGGCGCAAAACACGATGTAGTCCCCCCCAACATCTTCTTGGAAAGGCTGTTCAAGCCATCCGTAGTATGGGAAGGGGAATCCGGCAATAACAGCCCGGACCCAACCGCACTGCCCGACACCGAACACTCTGACATAATTGGAGGCTCTGCCAATGAAATAAC
>NW_021227913.1:0-548 GCF_002162155.2 Triticum dicoccoides | reverse complement strand
TGTAATGCACTGTATTTGCCATGTGACAGCAACTATAGTTGCCATGTTGAAACAACTTCAGTTGCCACGTGGTTGCCCAAATGTTAAATGCAGCACGACAGCAAAGGAGATGTATGTGACATGGTGCATCAAATCCAGTTGCCATGTCATCATATGTCAGTTGCCATCACAAGTGAGAACCCCCCCCCCCCAAATATGATTGGGACAAGAGTCAAACTACAAAGATGTATGCAAGAAAATCATAAGGACATGACAAGTGTACCTTGCAGAATCGGCTCTGCGAACTTGACAGCCTTCCTGCCCTCGACCATTGGCTGCGCCATCATTGCGGGCATGCCTCCTGGGAAAGCAAAGGCAACTGGCATAGGATCTTGCACCACCGGTTGATCTTGACTGATGCCAAGGTTGAAACTCGGTGGGGGTAAAGGCCATTGGGTGCCTCTCATTCCTACTAGCCGGACCACGAACAATTTGCGGGGCAGAATCCAAGGGTGAAATATCGACAAACATATTTGAATCGGCCGCTACAGAATGATCGGACTTATTTG
>NW_021227912.1:0-1120 GCF_002162155.2 Triticum dicoccoides | reverse complement strand
TTTTCCACCACGTGCTACGCACTGTTCATTGTCATAATCATAGTTGAGGTCATTCACATCTTCGCCTGATCCAATCTGCATCTTATCTAGTTTGTCTTGGAAAGAGAAAAAAAAAAGATAGAGAAAAAAAAAGAGAGGAAAAAAAAAAGAAAAAGAGAGAGAAGAAAAAGAAAAAAAAAGCGTGAGAAAAAAAGAGAGAAGAAAAAAAAATTGGATCTATCTAGAATCAATCTCGTACCTGAATTCGGATTGGAATCTGTTTTGCGCACTGTTCAGTAAAACAGGTGTATCTTCCTCATACGAAGTCCGTTTTGGCTCCGTGAGTACTCAAATTGAAGATAGCGACGAGCCGCATCTAAATAGTTGCAGAAGCTAGTTCAATATTTGATATCTCAAAATCGGCTTCTAAATAGGTCTTTTTGCCCTCCGAAGTTCGTGAACACAGCTTGTTCCAATTTTTCAGGCCAGTTTTAGAATTCTTTGACTCCTCATATCAACTCGGAATTGAGTGATTCTTTTTGCATTGGAAAGCTTGAGTTAGTAGTATTCTTTGAAAGAATTTATCAGAAAATTGTCTCAAACTTTTCAAGAGGAAAGTTGGAGAGAGAGTTGTTGTATATCCTGCTTGGCAGTTGTTTTTAATCATTATCTTCACTGCCGTTGTGATCTTCACTTATATCTTGCTGTCAAGAGCTACTTAGTATCCTTCATTGATGCTAGTTGTGCTATGCCGTGACCTTATTAGTGTTCTAGGCTCGCGTCTCTAGTCCGGTCTAGCCTAGGACCAGCACAGTACCGTCGTTGAGCGTTTATTCAACATTGCATCTTTGAATTGATTATTGCTAATCTTTTGCTACCATATATAGCCAACCCAGCTCCACATATTTCTACACCGTGTATACGTACGCTCCCCTGGCAATCGCTTTACTCAATATTCGGAGTTACTTGACACCGCTGGTTGCCGATCACCGCCTGCTGCGTGGTAAGAACTTGTAAGACATTGATATTTGCTTTACTGTGAGCGTTTTACCACCACATCCTAGTAGTTATACGAACATTATTTTTGGGTTTTGTTTCTTGTTCTACTAATCATGACAGGATCCAGAGTCAATTCATGGGC
>NW_021227911.1:0-782 GCF_002162155.2 Triticum dicoccoides | reverse complement strand
ATAGTATTTAACTTTAGCACACAATAAAATGTAACAAAGGAATGTAAAAAAATTGATAAGAAATATTAGTTTTCTGATTCTCAAGTGATTTCAGCTTTTTCTTGTAGTGTTCTTCTTTTACGAAGCGTTTACCCTTGAATTGTGCAGGTGGGTTTCCTCCATTTCCTCCAGAATGGCATCTTGGGGCAATACATGCTTTTTGCATTTACAGAAGTATTGGTTCATGTGGTAGAAAAATAGTTCTTTATATAATTGCAGGATAGCTATTACACCTCATTTGGAAACTTGGGTTGCTCCTATAAATGACAGCGAGTAGTCTGCAACTCTGCATGCACTTGATATTAACTTCTGTATAAATAAATATGCACATAGCAATACTTACATCCCATTAATATAAATACCGACCTTTATATTTTCTGGCAGCGGTTAATATTACTATGACAGTAGGCCCCAGAGAACCCACATCAATTTGGTAAACCTTCTCACCCCATAGCGTAACATTAAACTTCTAATCCCCGTATATTCCTAGAGATATAACTATTAGCGAGCATGGTAAGTTGCCTCATTTAGTTCCATTCAGTATACTAACTTAATTCGGACAACAACATCTCAAATCTTCCAAACCCCATGAGTTGCCTGGGTTTTGTAGTATGTCCAATGTAAGTTGCGATGCCAATCACACCTGCTAAGTAAAGCGATGTTAATATGGAGAAACCACCGGAATGGATATTGTTCACAAATATAGGTGTAACAGGTAAGTAAATCATATAGTGTCTCCCGCT
>NW_021227910.1:0-798 GCF_002162155.2 Triticum dicoccoides | reverse complement strand
TTACATTGTTGCATGATTGACCCTGATGTCCTTCTCTGCAGTAGATGTTGCACCGCGGATTGGTCTCGACGGCGTGCAATATTTAGTTTTTAATTTCATTGTGAGTTGTTTCTATTTTCCTGGTTTTCCATTGCTCCTAAAATGTACTTCAAAATGAGCTTGCATGTATTCGGTATTCAGAGAGATGGGGTACTATGTAGACATTCATTGTGTTTGTTATGTACCTGGTTGCTTTAAAATCATTCTGTCAGGTATTGTTACTTTGAAATCCTTCTCTTAATAATCATTCTGTTCGACAGCTGCATGAGCTTTCAGATCTAAGGTTCACCGGCACACAAGGTATATCCTAAGCCATTAATCGGTCCTACTCTACTGCATAGATCCTTGCTATTGTTGTTCAGTGTCTTGCTTGCAATACGAATGGGTGCCTCTAGATAGGAACACATGTAGTTTCTTGATTTACTAACATGTGCATGGATCCCAATGCACATATTCTTGATGAAAACTATCCTTTAACCCTATAGTGTCATGTGGCTTTATCAAAGTCAGGCCATTAATGGGTTTTTAACAAAATTCCATTTGACTTACAAATATAGTGAAATGACAACATTCAGGTGGTGTAGATATCTTTAGAAATAATCTGAAGCCCAGCATTTTAAAGCGCATATCACAGAGGTTTTCTGTTGGATATATGAAAATAGTTCAGTTAGAACTAGAGGTCTATTGTTTTTACACTACAATCGTCTTGGTAGTTGTAAATGCTTCATTGTATTGGAAAGGTTTCAAACCCCTCCAATT
>NW_021227909.1:0-1053 GCF_002162155.2 Triticum dicoccoides | reverse complement strand
CGAATCATGTTAGCAATTGCCGCATACTATGATTATGAGATATGGCAGATGGACGTCAAAACGGCATTCCTTAACGGGCATCTTAAGGAAGAACTGTATATGATGCAGCCGGAGGGTTTTGTCGATCCTAAGAATGCTAACAAAGTATGCAGCGATCCATTTATGGGCTGGTGCAAGCATCTCAGAGTTGGAACATTCGCTTTGATGAGATGATCAAAGCGTTTGGGTTTACGCAGACTTATGGAGAAGCCTGTGTTTACAAGAAAGTGAGTGGGAGCTCTGTAGCATTTCTCATATTATATGTAGATGACATACTTTTGATGGGAAATGATATAGAATTCTTGGACAGCATTAAGGCCTACTTGAACAAGTGTTTTTCAATGAAGGACCTTGGAGACGCTGCTTACATATTAGGCATCAAGATCTATAGGGATAGATCGAGACGCCTCATAGGTCTTTCACAAAGCACATACCTTGATAAGATTTTGAAGAAGTTCAAAATGGATCAGTCCAAGAAAGGGTTCTTGCCTGTACTGCAAGGTGTGAGATTGAGCTCGGCTCAATGCCCGACCACGGTAAAAGATAAAGAAGAGATGAGCGTCATCCCCTATGCCTCAGCCATAGGATCTATTATGTATGCCATGCTGTGTACCAGACCTGATGTAAACCTTGCTGTAAGTTTGGTAGGAAGGTACCAAAGTAATCCCGGCAAGGAACACTGGACAGCGGTCAAGAATATCCTGAAGTACCTGAAAAGGACAAAGGACATGTTTCTCGTTTATGGAGGCGACGAAGAGCTCGTCGTAAAGGGTTACGTCGACGCTAGCTTCGACACAGATCTGGATGACTCTATGTCACAAACTGGATACGTGTATATGTTGAATGGTGGAGCAGTAAGCTGGTGCAGCTGCAAGCAGAGCGTCGTGGCAGGATCTACATGTGAAGCGGAGTACATGGCAGCCTCAGAGGCAGCGAATGAAGCAATCTGGGTGAAGGAGTTCATCACCGACCTAGGAGTCATACCCAATGCGTCGGGGCCGATCAAACTCTTCT
>NW_021227908.1:0-387 GCF_002162155.2 Triticum dicoccoides | reverse complement strand
GCTAGGCTTAGGATTGGGTCTTGTCCATCACATCATTCTCCTAATGATGTGATCCCGTTATCAACGACATCCAATGTCCATGGTTAGGAAACCATAACCATCTATTGATCAACGAGCTAGTCAATTAGAGGCTTACTAGGGACAGGGTGTTGTCTATGTACCCACACATGTATCTGAGTTTCCTATCAATACAATTATAGCATGGATAATAAACGATTATCATGAACAAGGAAATATAATAATAATAACCAATTTATTATTGCCTCTAGGGCATATTTCCAACACAATGCCCGTTGTAACTGTGGCTACAACGGGATACGGTGGCGAAGTAAAGCGGGCATGGGGAGGGCTCCGCTTAAACTTCGTGTCTTTGTAGGTGTCGTGGAC
>NW_021227907.1:951-1886 GCF_002162155.2 Triticum dicoccoides | reverse complement strand
GAAAATAAAAAAATGATAAAAATGTCAAAAAAAATAAAAGAAAATAAGTTTGCCATGTGATATGTGGTCTAGTTGTTGGGAAAATTTACAAATATAAATTTTGACTTTATTTGCAAAATCTCTCTGGAAATTTGTAAAGTGGGCATAACTTTTGCATACGAACTCGCATTAAAAAGTTTTATATAGTAAAAATCATCTACTAGAAAAGTTACATCCAAATTTAATTGTGGGAACCCCGTTAAATATTTTCAAAATCCCCAAAAACCTAACACAAAACAAGTTACGGGGCTTTCAAGATCTAGAGGCAAAATTTTTTTTAAAAAAAGGTTTGGGATACTTCGTACGTATGCATGACCGATTTGGGATGATTCCAAGGGAAACAAAACAAACCTTTCTCAAATTCATGGCGGCAACTTACACCTAATGCACGTGAACTTGGAGAAAGTCACTTCTTTCATCCAAGCATAAGCTTCATGAACGGAACACGAAGGCATTGCTTACAAGGTTTTCAACACTAGGTTGATGTTCAACATGAATCATGGGGGAGACAAAAATGCTGCTGATGGGCTCAACAACAACTCAGCATAATTTTCCATATTACCGGACTTCCACCATCATGTGAACACGGTGATAGCAATGGTCAGACCAAAAGATGTAATGGTGTATGCTCGAGGGATCAACCACGAGTAAGACAACATTAAGAAAATCATTTGTTCTGATTTGACTTCACAACAGCCCATACTCAAGTGAAAGTCTTGACAAGGCAATAGATCCAACAACTGATCATGAGGACCAATCAATGGAGATATCATCTTTCTTCAACAGACACACACGCACAAAAGATATCCATTAACATGAACTAAGTCAGACAAGCTTTTATCTTCCAACTCTCCAAGTTATTGTTTAGCTTAACCAACTAGCTCAGGGTATCCGAC
>NW_021227907.1:0-941 GCF_002162155.2 Triticum dicoccoides | reverse complement strand
AATAAAAAAAATGATAAAAATGTCAAAAAAATAAAAGAAAATAAGTTCGCCATGTGATATGTGGTCTAGTTGTTGGGAAAATTTACAAATATAAATTTCGACTTTATTTGCAAAATCTCTCTGGAAATTTGTAAAATGGGCATAACTTTTGCATACGAACTCGGATTAAAAAGTTTCATATATGAAAAATCATCTACTCGAAAAGTTACATCCGAACTTAAATGGGGAAACCCCGTTAAACATTTTCAAAATCCCCAAAAACCTAACACAAGAAAAGTTACGGGGCTTTCAAGATCTAGAGGCAAAAAAATTCAGAAAAAAGGTTTGGGATACTTCGTACGTATGCATGACCGATTTGGGATGATTCCAAGGGAAACAAAATAAACCTTTCTCAAATTCATGGCGGCAACTTACACCTAATGCACGTGAACTTGGAGAAAGTCACTTCTTTCATCCAAGCATAAGCTTCATGAACGGAACACGAAGGCATTGCTTACAAGGTTTTCAACACTAGGTTGATGTTCAACATGAATCATGGGGGAGACAAAAATGCTGCTGATGGGCTCAACAACAACTCATCAGAATTTTCCATATTACCGGACTTCCACCATCATGTGAACACGGTGATAGCAATGGTCAGACCAAAAGATGTAATGGTGTATGCTCGAGGCATCAACCACGAGTAAGACAACATTAAGAAAATCGTTGGTTCTGAATTGACTTCACGACAACCCATACTCAAGTGAAAGTCTTGACAAGGCAATAGATCCAACAACTGATCACGAGGACAAATCAATGGAGATATCATCTTTCTTCAACACAAACACACGCACAAAAGATATCCCTTAACATGAACTAAGTCAGACAAGCTTTTATTTTCCAACTCTCCAAGTTGTTGTTTAGCTTAACCAACTAGCTCAGGGTATCCGACACATATTCTT